>NC_052336.1:16295265-16315265 GCF_016432855.1 Salvelinus namaycush | reverse complement strand
TTTCTCTATTTCCTCAGTACTTCTATCCTTCACCTCCTTCATTCATTCCCGTTCCGCAGACAAGGTTTGCCACTCAAACAGTTCAATCCCTGCTAATGTCTACATCAGAATCACATTCAAGTAATACCTTTTTATTTCAAAAGTGACATTTAAATGGGGACGATGCCTGAGTATCAGGCTGCTTTGTATCTAGCAGTCCATCTGCTGTCAGAATATGGAGCATGTCGAGGAAGCCATCAAGTTCATTTTTTCGATGTGACGTCCATGCTTCTTCCATACCGCTCCTTGTCATTTATCCTAAGCAGCTTGGGGAATTTCACAAATAACTTGTGTCACAAAAAAGTTGAATAATCAGAAACATTAACTCTGATGGCAGTGGAGAGATTTAAAACGAGACGTCACTAAATTAGTTACAAAGCAGGGATTTCCACTAAGTGCATTTCCATGGCTTATTCTTAGTGGTGAATAACAGACTCTTTTTTACAGTCTAATTTGAACGGGCCTAAACCTTCCAGCACTTTACACATTTCTTTCACAGAGAGAGAAATGGCTAATGTTGCCATTTAGAGGACAATGGTCCCTGAATGGCAGAATGACATCATGGAACAGGTGGTGACTGAAGACTCACACTGTCATAAGCGCAATGTCAGCGTGAGTTTAAAGACAGGATGAGAAAGAGGGAGAGAGAGAGAGGCGCAGGCTGTTTGCAACACACTCAGCTTATTTAAAACAATTCATTCCGTCTCCTGGAAAAGCTGGACTCTTGACGCCTCATTGAATAAATGTACCTCAGCTACTTCATCCACAGCTTCCAAACACTCCATCACGGGAAAGAGAATGCCGCTGCATTGCGACGCTGAGAGGAAATGAAGTCAGAAGGAAAACTTCTCGCCATAAGTCTTGATCAGATGCGAGTGATTGTTCAAGCATCGTTATCCAGGCCCGGCCTTTATAGGGAAACACTCTGCCTTCATATGGGCTGCATTATAAGCATCTCTACCCTGGGGGAGAGGACAGGGAAGCCCACAGCAGCCCAGCTAGGTGATAAACATCTACTAGCAATACACATCTGTGTCCGCCATCATCACTATGCGGAGCAGGGAAATAGGGTACCTTCAACAAGTTCATAGAATATTGAATAACAATCTATTGCATAACATACAGCCTGGCAATTAGAGAAAATCTATACCAGTTATTTTCTGGCGATTGTTTCATGGAACTGTCATAGAAATTCAATGTGAATCATTAAAAAGAGATACACATTCTCTCTCGATAACATCTAAGTGCATCTGTCCCCATGCATGTTCACCAGAACATGTGGACCTCAACACATCACCAAACCCCTAGCCATACACACATATAAAAATCCATTATCAACCGCTATCCAAATCTCATATCTGCAGTCATACACAGCGGTAGGCAGTCAGTCTACTAGGCACGAGGTGCGAGGCAGAGCCCCAGCTGCCCAGTATGATATGAGCTGGCTATAGCTAGCTATGTAGTGAAGGGGCCATGACGGAGGACAGGGGTGGGACCACTGCAGAGCCACAGCCATCGTATAACACCGTACAGCCCAGCTCCAGTCCTGTAACACACAGCCCTGACGAGCCTCCAGACAGCCCCTCACCAGCCTCCCCTGGCCTCCTTCACTTACCCCTCCAAATAACCTTGTCCCTCACACAAGGGCACGCTAAAATTCAGTTTCCATTTTCACAACAATACAGTGTTGATTGGCTGTCAGCAAGGAGGTCGACTCGTGACATGTCTGATGCGTGAATGTGTGTTCTGAATTGATTTGGGGAAAACCCACACCCCTATATGTTGGCTTTTAAATTAGGCTTTAAGACTTGTCTCTATCGGCTGGCCTACCATTATGGCCTTCCTCCTAGACTTTGATTGTTGCTTTCATGATATGGTAAGATATAATTATTTAGTTTTTCTATTTTCTATTTTATTTTATGCACTTTGAGATTATTCTCGTATAATGAAAAGTGCTTTACAAATGTAATATATTAATATTATTATAATTTGTCTCTCCACAATAGTATTTAGACAGTGTATCTACAGGGTTGCATCATTTACTGTGTTTTTAGTATACATACTTATTGTATGCAGAATAATTCATGGTTTAAAAACAAATCCCCTTCACTCCAGCCCCAATACACATTCCAGCCTCCAGTTCAACTCATGGTTCTGTCTTTGAGTGGGCTTGTGCCCTAAACAGATGGAGTCGGGGGGGGGGGGGGGGGGGTTATGGAAGGAGGGAAGGAGCGGGGGAAGGAGAAGGAGGAGGGAGAGGCACCACATACAGGGTGTTTACAGAGCGCTCCACGCTCACCACACGTGATTACAGTGTGATGTTTAACACAGCCAATTAAGACTTTTATGGATCTCTGTGTTTTACTCTGTAGGAGAGTTGGCACACTAGCCCTATAGTGCCTCAGTGTTTGTGGGTTTAGTGCAAAACACAGGGCTCTCACTGTAAACTCCCCCAACTAGAGGATCATAACCACATTCCAAACCTAGGCCTACATGTGCTGCACAGAGCTCTCCAATGCTGAACTAAAACCACCTTGAGCTTGGCTAATGCAGCAGATACTAGTCTACAGGTGGGCACAGCTGCTAGACAATAATGTGTGAGTTGTTGCCAAAAGTACAATGGATAGGATACAGGTGAGTAAAGTTGGCTTTGTGGACATATGAGTTACTGTGTATGGTAAAATATATTCTACTGTAAGTAGGGATACATTCCACAGTTAGGAATGCACTATGAGAGAGCAGCCTGCTGGGTGATGTAGACGTACAGTATCTACCATGAAGAGGGGAAGGCCAGTGCCTCTCAGCCCTCCAGGGGAGTGTGTGTGTGTCGACAGGCAGGCAGGCACACAGCAGAGAGGATCTCTCCTAAGAACACAGGCCTCCAGTCTGCTCCTCTCTAGTGGTGGGCGTAATCTACTCCATGGAGGCCTGGCACACAGAGGACATTAACACATAGCATCACAGGAGGAGCAGGAAACCCCTCTCTGTCACAGTCAGAACCAGCATGATGAGCAGGAAACCCCTCTCTGTCACAGTCAGAACCAGCATGATCTCTCAGTCTGGGGCTGAAGCAGGCAGGCTGGCATCAGCCACCATGTACTCCACTACTAAGGAGAATGGCTGCTAGGGCTGTTGGTTATGGAAAATGATCCCGAGCAGATGCTGAGGTCATTTTACACTAATATTACTATCCTAATATTTTGAACTTTAATTTAGTATTTCATCTTTTGAATTTTACATCGCTTTACAAAATATGTAGTACAGTAAAGCAATGTACACAGAGAATCTGTGGGAATCCTTGATGGAGTCCTATGTGTCAGCGATTTAAATACCACCGTAGGTGTGATCAAACGGAAGAAGATTTATGTTTGGGAGATCCAGTGCTTTGGAATATTCCTGCTGACATTTATAAACGACAGCATTTATATGAGCTGAGCCCAGACTGGGGCTTACGGGACTATGTTCTCCTGTTATTTCCACAGTGATAGAGTACAGGCCATGGAGATTACTCCTGCAGATGGCAGGTAAACTCAGTGTGCGTTGTTTGGCTAGGTTGGTCTCTGCCTCTGTGTCTGACTTACAGGGCGAGAGGTAAGGCAGTGTTCCCATCTCCCCTCTCTGCTCCTCTCAATCTGTAGTTTGCTATCAGCCAAGATGGTGGTGGGAGATTACGCCATGGTGTGTGTGTGTGTGTGTGTGTGTGTGTGTGTGTGTGTGTGTGTGTGTGTGTGTGTGTGTGTGTGTGTGTGTGTGTGCGTGCGTGCGTGCGTGCGTGCGTGCGTGCGTGCGTGCGTGCGTGCGTGTGTGTGTGTGTGTGTGTGTGTTTGTGTGTGTGTGTGTTGCTTTGTGTTTAACTGCAGTCTGGATCTGTGTTTTCAGCAGACCCGAGGCGTTTCAGAAACAGATCACAGCACCCAAACACAGCAGTTTCCCTTCCCTTCTCTTCCCTTCTCTCTCAGGCTCTAACCTGACAGACCTCTACAGTCAAAAGCCAACTGTCCAAAACAATGCAGATATCAAATCTCTACAAACGACAAAGTGCAGATCAAGATCTGATATAGCTACAACTCACATCCATTGGTAGGAAAACCCTTTTTGTTAATAGTTTGCTGGCCCTTTACATACAGAGGCTGGTTAATATTGCAATGTCTGGTTGGAGACTATTCTGAGGAGTTTCAGAGAATCGTGCATCACTTTTCATCTGTAACAAGTGATGAGGTAATTGGATGTAATATGACTGATATTTAGGGTACTAAAAATGTATAATTGGACCATATCCTATTTGAAATGACGAGCAAAGAGTAGTTCTGATGTGAAATGATCAGGAACAAAGAATTTGTGGAATAAGTGGGTTTTTAACAAATGCCCTCTCCTCACACGTATTTCATTCCAATGAAAAAGGGAAGGACAGCGCTCATCAACAGTCAAGATGGATGACATGTATCAGCCCCCACCTCTCTAATCTTCATCCCAGGTGCCCAGTGCACGAATGGAGCCACCATTCCAGCCAAATTAAAACTCTTAATGTTTCCCCTCTTCCTGCATATTTCATCCCACTTTATGAAGCCACTCCGGATGACTTCCCACGTCGTGGCCAGGGGACGAGTGAAGGACATTCATCCTTTTCCACTCCTCAACAAAGGCTGCAGAAAAAGAAGAAAAATATCTTAACAAACAGAAGTCCATCTCCAGTGGAAAAGACAACAGTGTGGTCTGGTCTGCCAGGGTGCAAAAAGAAATGTACAACCAATCTCAAATGAGACCCACCCCTGAGCTGAGCCAACAGACAAGGGGAAGCACAGACAGAATTATCATGAAAGCTAACAACCCTCCTCTTCTTTACGAAAAAAACTCCTCACTTTTTAAAAAACTACTTCTTCTCTCTGCTATTTCCACTGTGTTTGGGTCTTTTGGGGCGCGATGAAGAGCGGGGGTCCCTGAATTTTCATATTTGATAAAAGCGAATGGAAATGAGCGTGCGTGTCAGAGGTGCTTGAAGCTCGCCACGCAAAGTCCCTTCAAGTCAACGTCCTGATGGGTTGCCCTGGGGAGACCCTCCCTGATTCCAGGAACTCTCTTTCCTTTATATCCCTTTCTCTCTCCCATTTTACCATCTTTCTCTCTCCCTATCTGTCTCTTTCTTTCTCCACTCACTCTGACATGCCTTGATCTGTCGGACGCTGCAGTTGCAGGGTTGCACGGCCGGGAAGAGGGAGAATAATAAGAAAACAAAATAAGGACGGAGAGGGAGATGGAGGGAAGAGTGAAAACACCACTTCAAAGTAACCTTTAAGCAACATGGTCATTAACACCTCCATTAGAAGCCATTCTGTCTCTGCTACTCTATTAGTCACAGAAGCCTCATGCATCTCTCAGGCTGCCTGTGTTCTCCACAAGACAGCGGGGCGTTGGAACAGATCTCTTTGTTTTCTTTCCAACAGCAATCAGTCATCATCATCACCAGCCGTTCGTGAGCCTTTCACGTCAAGATGATCCACATGCATTTAAAGAGCAGGCTGCAGCAAGCTATGATACAGTATGTGAGCTCATAATTGCAGAGACAACATCACGAAGGAGAACACATCCATAACCCCAAAACAATCACCTCCATTACTGATGTACAGTATGTAATGCATTATAAATGAACAGCCCCATGGCCTCCGCAGTGGATGCACAACTTCTTTCCTTCCATTTACATCTGCAAAACTGTTCTTGTTCCTCTACTGTTCCTCTTCTTCCCTACTCTGACCAGGTGCCAGAAGGCCATAACCTTAGACAATGACCAATACCATCCAACTACACTCTTAGAAAAAAAGGGTTCCAAAAGGGTTCTTCAAAGTGTTCTCCTATGGGGACATCTGAAGAACCCTTTCAGGTTCTACACTGAACCCCAAAATGTAAACGCAACATGTAACAATTTCAAAGATTTTACTAAGTTACAGTTCATATAAGGAAATCAGTCAATTTAAATAAATTCATTCGGCCCTAATCTATGGATTTCACATAACTGGGAATACAGATATGCATCTGTTGGTCACAGATACCTTTAAAGAAAGTATGGGCGTAGATCAGAATACCAGTCAGTATCTGGTTGGCTTATGCAGCGCGACACATCTCATTCACATAGGAGATGTGTCAGGCTGTTGATTGTGGCCTGGGGAATGTTGTCCCACTCCTCTTCAATGGCTGTGTGAAGTTGCTGGATATTTGCGGGAACTGGAACACGCTTTCATACTCGTCTATCCAGAGCATCCCAAACATGCTCAATGGGTGACATGTCTGGTGAGTATGCAGGCCATGGAATATCTGGGATATTTTCAGCTCCCAGGAATTGTGTACAGATCCTTGTGACATGGGGCTGTGCATTATCATGCTGAAACATGAGGTGATGGCGGTGGATTAATGGTACGACAATGGACCTCAGGATCTCATCACGCTATCTCTGTGCATTTAAATTGACATCGATAAAATACAATTCTGTTCGTTGTCCATAGCTTATGCCTGCCCATACCATAACCCCACCGCCACCATGGGGAACTCTGTTCACAACGTTGATATCAGCAAATCGCTCGCCCACGCGACACCATACTCCTGGTCTGCGGTTGTGAGGCCGTTTGGACGTACTGACAGAATCTCCCACATTTTTTAGAGGTGGCTTATGGTAATGAAATTAACCTTAAATTCTCTGGCAAGAACTCTGGTGGACATTCCTGCAGTCACCATGCCTATTGCACACTCCCTCAAAACTTCTGTGGCATTGTGTTGTGTGACAAAACTGCACATTTTAGAGTGGCCTTTTATTGTCCCCAGCACAAGGTGCACCTGTGTAATAATCATGCCGTTTAATCACCTTCTTGATATGCCACACCTGTCCAGGTGGAAGGATTATCTTGGCAAAGGAGAAATGCTCACTAACAGGGATGTAAACAAATGTGTGCACAAAATGTGAGAGAAATAAGCGTTTTGTGCATATGGAAAATTTTGGGGATCTTTTATTTCAGCTCACTTTACGTTGTGTTTATATTTTTGTTCAGTATAGATAGCACCTTTTTTTCTAAGTGTAGGGACATTGCTGACAACTGATTCAAATTAACTTGTCACAGAAGTCAGTGTGCTTATGTATGGCAATATATTGTCTACAGGAGCCACCTGTTAAACGACTGTGCCTGGGAGGGAAAGCAGTCCCAAATTTGCCATTTTCAGAATAGCCAATTGACGCCCTAAATCTCCACCCCTACTGAGGAAGGTTAAGACTATTTAAACTTGTCAACGTTGGCCCAGTATACAGGTTAGAATAGGAACACACTTCCCTATGTTGATTATTGCACTGGAACTTTGTCTCGGCAAGAACAATTTAAATTGGATATCCATACCTTTTTTTCAACAGATTGGCTATTTGAAATTCACCTATTAACTGTACTTCCAATGATACAGCTGTTTCATAATTCATACGGCAAAATCAAAAAGACAAGCCGTCATTAACACCTTTACCTTGTATAATGGGAAAAATGATTTGTTAGAGGTCTGAAAATAGGTCCTCTTTTTCCTACCTATAATTATATCTTTAAAACATATTCAGTTCAGGTATGGTTTCAAAATGTCTCCTAACAAGGCCTGCTGAAACCCAAAGGGAGGAGGCAGAATCCTTCATTACACTGGTGCATACATTACTATATGTCAACCCACATGCTTCCAATATTACTATATGCCAACCCACATGCTTCCAATATTACTATATCTCAACCCACATGCTTCCAATATTACTATATGCCAACCCACATGCTTCCAATATTACTATATGTCAACCCACATGCTTCCAATATTACTATATGTCAACCCACATGCTTCCAATATTACTATATGTCAACCCACATGCTTCCAATATTACTATATGCCAACCCACATGCTTCCAATATTACTATATCTCAACCCACATGCTTCCAATATTACTATATGCCAACCCACATGCTTCCAATATTACTATATGCCAACCCACATGCTTCCAATATTACTATATGTCAACCCACATGCTTCCAAAATTACTATATGTCAACCCACATGCTTCCAAAATTACTATATGTCAACCCACATGCTTCCAATATTACTATATGTCAACCCACATGCTTCCAATATTACTATATGTCAACCCACATGCTTCCAATATTACTATATATCAACCCACATGCTTCCAATATTACTATATGTCAACCCACATGCTTCCAATATTACTATATGTCAACCCACATGCTTCCAATATTACTATATGTCAACCCACATGCTTCCAATATTACTATATGTCAACCCACATGCTTCCAATATTACTATATGTCAACCCACATGCTTCCAATATTACTATATGCCAACCCACATGCTTCCAATATTACTATATATCAACCCACATGCTTCCAATATTACTATATATCAACCCACATGCTTCCAATATTACTATATATCAACCCACATGCTTCCAATATTACTATATATCAACCCACATGCTTCCAATATTACTATATATCAACCCACATGCTTCCAATATTACTATATATCAACCCACATGCTTCCAATATTACTATATATCAACCCACATGCTTCCAAAATTACTATATAGACATTTTTCCCCCATTTTCTTCAGACTTATTACAAAACTTAACTTTCTCTCACTTCACTTCTGTTCTGAGGCATGTGTTGCATATTCATAACTCTTCCAATTAGGCACAAATACCAGACAATCTAGTGCAGGAATATAATCCAATATACACAACCGTTTTAAATAACATACCACAGTGTGTGGCTATATACTGCATATAAGGGACTATTAATAATGAGGCATATTGTGTTTGCTTGATAATTGCAATTAAAATAGTTAGAGTTGAAGAAGTGCCACCCTGTTACAATGAGGGTGAGGCCCTTGTGACATTTGAATCTCTGTTTAAGCTCCATGGCTAGCTAATACTGAACCTTATTTCCATTCTCCCCTCCTAGCGGCTACTGCCACTGACTGAGTTGCACCCAGTTGCACCCGAAAGGAGACTTGGATACCTCTCTCTCTCTTTCCATCCAACAGTTACAGTAGGGCATTCATTTCAGGAGAGGTGTGGTATTGAATAGATAACTATGTAAACGTACAGATGTAGGATCTTAATTTGAGCCAGTTCGCTACAGCAGGAAAATAATTTTGCAGCAACAGGAAATGTGAATTATAATGAAGGGACGTTTTTGTAGGGGTTGATAAACCAAGTCTGACATTTCAAAGTGGAAATTACAAACTTCAGAAGCGTTTTTAAACCTCAAATACTGTACACAACAAGTTTAAAATGCCCAAGTTTAATGTTATCCTGCAACAGGGTGATCAAATGAAGATCCTACATCTGTACTCAGTCACAAAGCACACACACACACCACACACACACACAACAGGCACACAGAGAAACATACACCTCACGCACCTACGCATGAACACAGACAGAGCACCTAAATACAGTATCTAGAGTAAATAAGTCAATTTCGTGGTGTGCAGTACATGGCGATGTTGTGTGTGACATAGTAGTGGTCACGGTCTGTGTGTATGGATGTGTGTATGTGCTGTGGACATGACAAGTGGATCCAGCCAGGAGAGGTAGAGGAGGGGTGAGGGGGGAGCTGCTGGACGGGGCGAAGGATTCTTTGAAGTCTGGATTCCAATTAAACCCCTGACTGAGTTCTAAGCGCACAAGAAAAATGACTGAGGTACATGACATGGCCAGGTCCCCTCGCCCAGCCAAGCCTTTCCATTTTAGCCCCTTTGTCTCCCTGCAGCTCCTAATATTTATGATCGCCCCTCCTGACACAACCCCTACACCACCGTCCCCCCATAACCCCCTCTCCCCTCCAAATAAAAAAACTGACAGGACTTTAAAACAGCCCTGGCAGACTGACTGGAGAGTCAGACCCTGAGGTTTCGCTCCCCAATTCCATTCAACAACACAGAGAATCTCTGAGAAACAGAGCCACACATGGAGGGGAAGAAGTGGGAGAAGAAAAATTTAAAAACATGTGAAAGCTGTAAAGTATGAATTATTAGTGAGGCAAATGTAGAATAAAAGAAACATTAAAAAATAAATATGCACATAAATATGTGAAAAGGCTACATCACGTGTTACATACTAGACTGCCAATTAGGTGACCCCACAGCTCCTGCAGTACCTGGGTAGAGATATCTCTCCATCCCTTGTGCACCGTTTCGATATTTATGTTGTTATTTACACTTCACAGGCCTCATGAAACCACTGTTTTTCATATGCATCTAATTAGAGAAAATACTGGGCACAAGAGAAGATTTCAAAGTCAAAAGATTTGATATAATCACCTTTCCCCTGTGAGAAGGAAGTAGACTTACCTATTAGAATGCACATTTTTTAGTTCCACGAAACAAATTCCTTGTCAGGAATACAAGTGAAATATCTAGTCCTACTTCATTTACACAGATGAAGGCTTCTGTATAAACCAGCCCTAATACTGTCATTAAAATACTTTCTATCACCCTACTTGTTGATAACCATTATTCTCTCACTACACAATGTAATACCTTGAACAACAAAATAATACATGATGTATTGTTTCATTGAGAGGATGAAATAAATGTGATGAAAAGTGATCTTTTTTTACCTGACATCACAATTCAGAGATGGGTAATATTGTGGTATAATCCTGATCCCTGCAGCTAGACTCTGCAGTGCAGAGAGGGGATAGATACGTTACAGGGTGCTAGCAGAACGAGTTTACCTCAGAAACACACCATAGCACACCTTTACAAAATCCAGTATCTAGCTGCCTCTACTCACAGTTTTGTTTTCTCTTGAAATAGTGATGGTGAAAACAGTGTAGGAGCACCTTAGCTGGGGGACATGTTCCTGTTGAAAGGGAATGGAGAGAGAGAGAGAGATGGTGGATTTCAGAGGTACTGGAGCAGTCCTGCAAGGCAACCGCAGGCAATTCTTCCTCTACACTATCCTGCAAACACACCACACTCTTTCAGTCTCACTCTTTAACATACTGTATGACTTTCTTATTTTCACATGCATATTCTAAACACACAGTGAATATACCAAATGTATACTCTACCAAATATGTGCATTTCATTAACGCTCACTTTCTTTATAACATTTGTAATGTAAATAACACACACACCACACACACACCAACTATAAAAATATGTGTATTGTTTTTCATTCCAATTCAGAGGTCAAACATACAGACACACACACACACACTATGCGCGTGTACACACACTGGAATCAAATCTTATTTTGAAAGTGTCGCAAACACCTGGTCAAATGCTCACATAATTCCCAGAGGAACCCTCTCAACTTGAACACTTCCTTGATGGAGAAAAAATTTAGACAGCAGGTTTCAGCAAAAAGAGGAGGTTTATGATGTCTGTTCCTGCCAGAGAAGAGAGAGAGAGAGACAGAGGAAGGAAGAGGGAGAAATAGAGGAAGGAAGAGAGAGAGAGGGGAAGAGGGAGAGAAAGAGAGACAGAGAGAGAGGAAGAGAGAGGGATAGAGAGAGAGAGGGGAAGAGGGAGAGAAAGAGAGACAGAGAGAGGAAGAGAGAGGGATAGAGAGAGAGAGGGGAAGAGGGAGAGAGAGGGAAAGAAAGAGAGAGACAGAGATAGGGGAAGAGGGAGAGAGAGAGAGAGAGAGAGAGAGAGAGAGAGAGAGAGAGAGAGAGAGAGAGAGAGAGAGAGAGAGAGAGAGAGAGAAGCAGAAGATGAGGTAACACAGGAATGGACTAAGACAGGGAGCCCAGAACCTTTAATCACACTGGAGGGAGACAGGGAGCTGAGAGGCGCAGAATAGTACATATTTCAAGATGATAGGTGACATAAACAAAAGGTTTACTCTCATTCCCACTTTTTAACTTGCAAAATTTGGAGTTGGTAATTCATTACAGCAGTCGTCCCTGACACGCTAATACAGCGCTGAGGAATAGACCCTGCACTACAGCCCTGATAAAATATCTGCCTTCTCACCAAACTAACTCCCAGCCACACTGGGAGAGCCTTATCAGAAACAGTTACGGTTCTTTGGTGATTAGAAAGTAACCGCTTAGCATAATCAAATAGATATTTAATTGTTAAGATTATCATTTGCACGGCGAGATCGAAACAAACACACAGAAGTGATGCAATGTGGAACATTCATGCAAAACTACAAAGGACATAGTGTACAGTAACCTACGACGTAGTACGCCTAACGCTTCTGTAGTACGCCTAACGCTTCTGTAGTACGCCTAACGCCCCTTCTGAAGTACGCGCATCACTCTTCTGTAGTATGCCTAACGCTTCTGTAGTACGCCTAACGCTTCTGTAGTACGCCTAACGCTTCTGTAGTACGCCTAACGCTTCTGTAGTACGCCTAACGCTTCTGTAGTACGCCTAACGCTTCTGTAGTACGCCTAACGCTTCTGTAGTATGCCTAACGCTTCTGTAGTACGCCTAACGCCCCTTCTGAAGTATGCGCATCACTCTTCTGTAGTACGCGGAACGCTTCCGTAGTACGCCTAACGCTTCTGTAGTACCCCTAACGCTTCTGTAGTATGCCTAACGCCCCTTCTGAAGTACGCGCATCACTCTTCTGTAGTATGCCTAACGCTTCTGTAGTACGCGTCTAACGCTTCTGTAGTACTGCCTAACGTTTCTGTAGTACGACTAACACTTCTGTAGTACGCCTAGCGCTTCTGTAGTACGCCTAAGGCTTCTGTAGTACGCCTAACGCCCCTTCTGAAGTACGCGCATCACTCTTCTGTAGTACGCCTAACGCTTCTGTAGTACGCCTAACGCTTCTGTAGTACGCCTAACGCTTCTGTAGTACCCCTAACGCTTCTGTAGTACGCCTAACGCCCCTTCTGAAGTACGCGCATCACTCTTCTGTAGTACGCCTAACGCTTCTGTAGTACGCCTAACGCTTCTGTAGTACGCCTAACGCTTCTGTAGTACGCGTCTAATGCTTCTGTAGTACTGCCTAACGTTTCTGTAGTACGCCTAATGCTTCTGTAGTATGCCTAACGCTTCTGTAGTACGCCTAACGCTTCTGTAGTACGCCTAACGCTTCTGTAGTACCCCTAACGCTTCTGTAGTACGCCTAACGCTTCTGTAGTACGCCTAACACTTCCATAGTACGCCTAACGCTTCTGTAGTATGCGCCTAACGCTTCTGTAGTACGCGCCTAACGCTTCCGTAGTATGCACCTAATACTTCTGTAGTACGCACCTAACGCTTCTGTAGTACGCGCATCACTCTTCTGTAGTACGCCTAACGCTTGCGTAGTATGCACCTAATACTTCTGTAGTACGCACCTAACGCTTCTGAAGTACGCGCATCACTCTTCTGTAGTACGCCTAACGCTTCCGTAGTACGCCTAAGGCTTCTGTAGTACCCCTAACGCTTCTATAGTACGCCTAACGCCCCTTCTGAAGTACGCGCATCACTCTTCCGTAGTACGCCTAACGCTTCTGTAGTACGCCTAACGCTTCTGTAGTACGCCTAACGCTTCTGTAGTATGCCTAACGCTTCTGTAGTACGCCTAACGCTTCTGTAGTACGCCTAACGCTTCTGTAGTACACCTAACACTTCCATAGTACGCCTAACGCTTCTGTAGTATGCGCCTAACGCTTCTGTAGTACGCGCCTAACGCTTCCGTAGTATGCACCTAATACTTCTGTAGTACGCACCTAACGCTTCTGTAGTACGCGCCTAACACTTCTATAGTACGCCTAACGCTTCTGTAGTATGCCTAACGCTTCTGTAGTACGCCTAACGCTTCTGTAGTACGCCTAACGCTTCTGTAGTACCCCTAACGCTTCTGTAGTACGCCTAACGCTTCTGTAGTACGCCTAACCTTCATGTAGTATGCACCTACACGCTTCTGTAGTAAGCGCCTACCATTCTATAGTACTGCCTAACGCTTCTGTAGTACGCCTAACGCCCCTTCTGAAGTACGCGCATCACTCTTCTGTAGTATGCCCTAACGCTTCTGTAGTACGCCTAACGCTTCTGTAGTACGCCCTAACGCTTCTGTAGTACGCGTCTAATGCTTCTGTAGTACGTGCCTAACGTTTCTTAGTATGCTACACTTCTGAATACGCCTAACCCTTCTGTAGTACGCCTAACTTCCATACGCCTAACGCTTCTTAGATGCGACCCTAACGCTTCTGTAGTACGGCGCCTAACGCTTTCCACGTAGTATGCACCTAATACTTCTGTAGTACGCCCTAACGCTTCTGTAGTACGCCGCCTCTAACACTTCTATAGTACGCCTAACGCTTCTGTAGTACGCCTAACGCTTCTGCTAGTACCCCTAACGCTTCTGTATACGCCTAACGCCCCTTCTGAAG
Source organism: Salvelinus namaycush (assembly GCF_016432855.1). Taxonomy (NCBI): domain Eukaryota; kingdom Metazoa; phylum Chordata; class Actinopteri; order Salmoniformes; family Salmonidae; genus Salvelinus; species Salvelinus namaycush. The sequence goes on along the minus strand of NC_052336.1, from coordinate 16,300,853 downwards.
TACCGCATCACGCTTCTTCGTAGTACGTCCTAACGCTTCTGTAGTACGCTAACGCTTTGTAGTACGCCTAAACGCTTCTGTAGTACGCGCTAATGCTGTATACTGCTACGTTGTAGTACGCCTAACACTTCTGTAGTACGCCTAACACTTCTGTAGTATGCCTAACACTTCCATAGTACGCCTAACGCTTCTGTAGTACGCGCCTAACACTTCCGTAGTATGCACCTAATACTTCTGTAGTACGCACCTAACGCTTCTGTAGTACGCGCCTAACACTTCTATAGTACGCCTAACGCTTCTGTAGTACGCCTAACGCTTCTGTAGTACGCCTAATGTTCCTGTAGTACGCCTAACGCTTCTGTAGTAGGCGCATAACTTTACTATAGTATGCCTAACGCTTCTGTAGTACCCACCTAACGCTTCTGTAGTACCCACCTAACGCTTCTGTAGTACCCACCTAACGCTTCTGTAGTACGCCCCTAACACTTCTATAGTACGCCTAACGATGCTGTAGTACGCCTAACGCTTCTGTAGTTCGCCTAACGCTTCTGTAGTACCCACCTAACGCTTCTGTAGTACCCACCTAACGCTTCTGTAGTAACTGCCTAAACGCTTCTGTAGTACGCCCTAACGCTTCTCAGTAGTACGCCTAACGCTTCTGTGTACCCCTAACGCTTCTGTAGTACGGCCTAACGCCCCTTCTGAAGTACGCGCATCACTCTTCTGTGTAGCTAACGCTTCTGTAGTACCCTAACGCTTCCTGTAGTACGCCTAACGCTTCTGTAGTACGGCCTAAGCTTCTGTAGTCACCCTAACGCTTCTGTAGTACGCCTAACGCCCCTTCTGATTACCGCATCAACTCTTCTGTAGTATGCCTAACGCTTCTGTAGTAGCCAAAAAACGCTTCTGTAGTATGACGCCTAACGCTTCTGTAGTACGCGTCTAAGCTTCTGTGTACTGCCTAACGCTTCTGTAGTACGCCTAACACTTCTGTAGTACGCCTAACGCTTCTGTAGTACGCCTAACACTTCTGTAGTACGCCTAACGTTTCTGTAGTACGCCTAACACTTCTGTAGTACGCCTAACGCTTCTGTAGTATGCCTAACGCTTCTGTAGTACGCCTAACGCTTCTGTAGTATGTAGTACGCCACAACGCTTCTGTAGTAACCCCTAACGCTTCTTGTAGTACGCCGTAACGCCCCTTCTGAAGTACCGCATCACTCTTCTGTAGTATGCCTAACGCTCTGTAGTACGCCTAACGCTTCTGTAGTACGCCTAACGCTTCTGTAGTACGCGTCTAATGCTTCTGTAGTACTGCCTAACGTTTCTTTAGTACGCCTAACACTTCTGTAGTACGCCTAACGCTTCTGTAGTACGCCTAACACTTCCATAGTACCTAAAGCTTTCCGTAGTATGCACGCTAATACTTCTGTAACGCACCTAACGCTTCTGTAGTACGCCGCAACGCTTCTGTAGTACGCCTAAGCGCTTCTGTAGTACGCTCTAATGCTTCTGTGTATAACTTTCTGCCTAACGCTTCTTCCTGTAGTAGCCTAACGCCCCTAACGCTTCCTGTAGTACGCCTAACGCTTCTGAGTACCCCTAACGCTTCTTATACGCCTAACGCACCTTTCTGAGTACGCGCATCACTCTTCTGTAGTATCCTAACGCTTCTGTATACGCCTAACGCTTCTGTAGTACGCCTAACGCTTCTGTAGTACGCGTCTAATGCTTCTGTAGTACTGCCTAACGTTTCTGTAGTACGCCTAACACTTCTGTAGTACGCCTAACGCTTCTGTAGTACGCCTAACACTTCCATAGTACGCCTAACGCTTCCGTAGTATGCACCTAATACTTCTGTAGTACGCACCTAACGCTTCTGTAGTACGCGCCTAACACTTCTATAGTACGCCTAACGCTTCTGTAGTACGCCTAACGCTTCTGAGTCCCGCCTAACGCTTCTGTAGTACGCCTAACGCCCTTCTGAAGTACGCGCTCACTCTTCTGTAGTACGCCTAACGCTTCTGTAGTAACGCCTAACGCTTCTGTAGTACGCCTAACGCTTCTGTAGTAACGCCTAACGCTTTTGTACGTAACACCTCCATAGTACGCCTAACGCTTCTGTAGTACGCCTAGAGCTTTTTCTGTAGTACCCCGTAGTACAGCTTCTGTAGTACGCCTAACGCCCCTTCTGAAGTACGCGCATCACTCTTCTGTAGTACGCCTAACGCTTCTGTAGTACGCCTAACGCTTCTGTAGTACGCGACTAATGATTCTGTAGTACTGCCTAACGTTTCTGTAGTACGCCTAACACTTCTGTAGTACGCCTAACACTTCTGTAGTATGCCTAACACTTCCATAGTACGCCTAACGCTTCTGTAGTACGCGCCTAACGCTTCCGTAGTATGCACCTAATACTTCTGTAGTACGCCTAACGCTTCTGTAGTACGCGCCTAACACTTCTATAGTACGCCTAACGCTTCTGTAGTACGCCTAACACTTCTGTAGTAGCCTAATGTTTCCTGTAGTACGCCTAACGCCTTCTGTAGTATGCCGCATAACTTTAACTATAGTATGCCTAACCTTCTGTCGTACCCCCTAACGCTTTCTGTAGTACCCTAACGCTTCTGTAGTACCCCACCTAACCTTCTGTAGTACTGCCTAACACTTCTATAGTACGCCTAACGATGCTGTTATACGCCTAACGCTTCTGTATGTACGCCTAATGCTTCTGTAAGTACGCCTAACGCTTCTGTAGTACCCACCTAACGCTTCTGTAGTACCCTAACGCTTGCTTCCTGTAGTAACGCCCAACGCTTCAGTAGTACGCCTAACGCTTCTGTAGTATGCCTAACGCTCTGTAGTACGCCTAACGCTTCTGTAGTACGCCAGACCAACGCTTCTGTAGTACCCCTAACGCTTCTGTAGTACGGCCTAACCCCCTTCTGAAGTACGCGCATCACTCTTCTGTAGTATGCCTAACGCTTCTGTAGTACGCCTAACGCTTCTGTAGTACGCCTAACGCTTCTGTAGTACGCGTCTAATGCTTCTGTAGTACTGCCTAACGTTTCTGTAGTACGCCTAACACTTCTGTAGTACGCCTAACGCTTCTGTAGTACGCCTAACACTTCCATAGTACGCCTAACGCTTCTGTAGTACGCGCCTAACGCTTCTGTAGTACGCGCCTAACGCTCCTAGTATGCACCTAATACTTCTGTAGTACGCACCTAACGCTTCTGTAGTACGCGCCTAACACTTCTATAGTACGCCTAACGCTTCTGTAGTACGCCTAACGCTTCTGCAGTACCCCTAACGCTTCTGTAGTACGCCTAACGCCCCTTCTGAAGTACGCGCATCACTCTTCTGTAGTACGCCTAACGCTTCTGTAGTACGCCTAACGCTTCTGTAGTACGCCTAACGCTTCTGTAGTACGCCTAACGCTTCTGTAGTACGCTAACACTTCCATAGTACGCCTAACGCTTCTGTAGTACGCCTAGGCTTCTCTGTAGTACCCCTAACGCTTCTGTAGTACGCCTAACGCCCCTTCTGAGTACGCGCATCACTCTTCTGTAGTACGCCTAACGCTTCCGTAGTACGGGACCTAACGCTTCTGTAGTACCGCCTAAGGCTTCTGTAGTACCCCTAACCGCTTCTGTATACGCCTAAAGCCCTTCTGAGTACCTCCTCACCCTTCCGTAGTACGCCTAACGCTTCTGTAGTACGGCCTAACGCTTCGTAGTACGCCTAACGCTTCTGTAGTACGCCTAACGCTTCTGTAGTACCCTAAGCTTCTGTAGTACGCCTAACGCTTTCTGTAGTACCCCTAACGCTTCTGTAGTACGCCTAACTACTTCTGTATACGCTAACATTCCTAGTACGCTAACGCTTCTGTAGTATCGCCTAACGCTTCTGTAGTACGCGCCTAACACTTTCCGTAGTATGACCTAATAACTTCTTTAGTACGCGCCTAAACGCTTCTGTAGTCAAACACGCCTAACAATTTCTATAGTACGCCTAACACTTCTGTAGTATGCCTAACGCTTCTGTAGTACGCCTAACGCTTCTGTAGTACGCCTAACGCTTCTGTAGTACCCCTAACGCTTCTGTAGTACGCCTAACGCTTCAGTAGTACGCCTAACGCTTCTGTAGTATGCCTAACGCTTCTGTAGTACCCACCTAACGCTTCTGTAGTACCCACCTAACGCTTCTGTAGTACGCCCCTAACACTTCTATAGTACGCCTAACGATGCTGTAGTACGCCTAACGCTTCTGTAGTACGCCTAATGCTTCTGTAGTACGCCTAAGGCTTCTGTAGTACCCCTAACGCTTCTGTAGTACGCCTAACGCTTCTGTAGTACGCCTAACGCTTCAGTAGTACGCCTAACGCTTCTGTAGTATGCCTAACGCTTCTGTAGTACGCCTAACGCTTCTGTAGTACGCCTACGCTTCTGTAGTACCCCTAACTTCTGATATATCGCTAACGCCCCTTCTGAAGTACGCGCATCACTCTTCTTTATAGGCTAACGCTTCTGTAGTACGCCTACACGCTTCTGTAGTACGCCTAACGCTTCTGTAGTACGCCTAATGCTTCTGTAGTACTCCTAATGCTTCTGTAGTACTCCTAACGATTCTGTAGTACGCTTAACGCTTCTGTAGTACGCCTAACGCCTCCGTAGTACGCCTAACGCTTCTGTAGTACGCGCCTAACGCTTCTGTAGTACGCCTAAACGCTTCCGTAGTATGCAACCTAATACTTCTGTAGTACCACCTAACGCTTCTTAGTACGCGCCTAACACTTCTATAGTACGCCTAACGCTTCTGTAGTACGCCTAACGCTTCTGCAGTAACCCCTAACGCTTCTGTAGTCCGCCTAACGCCCTTCTGAGTCGCGCATCCCTTTTCTGTAGTACGCCTAACGCTTCTGTAGTACGCCTAACTATTCTGTAGTACGCCTAACGCTTCTGTAGTACGCCTAACGCTTCTGTAGTACGCCTAACGCTTCTGTAGTACGCCTAACACTTCCATAGTACGCCTAACGCTTCTGTAGTACGCCTAAGGCTTCTGTAGTACCCCTAACGCTTCTGTAGTACGCCTAACGCCCCTTCTGAAGTACGCGCATCACTCTTCTGTAGTACGCTAACGCTTCCGTATACTGCCTAAGTTCTGTAGTACGCCTAAGGCTTCTGTAGTACCGCCTAACGCTTCTGTAGTACGCCTAAAGCCCTTCTGAAGACGCGCCATCACTCTTTCCGTAGTACGCCTAACGCTTCTGTAGTACGCCTAACGCTTCTGTAGTACGCGCCTAACGCTTCTGTAGTACGCCTAACGCTTCTGTAGTACGCCTAACGCTTCTGTAGTACCCTAACCTCTGTAGTACCTACGCTTCTGTATACGCCTAATCGCTTCTGAGTACGCCTAACACTTCCATAGTACGCCCTTAACGCTTTGTAGTATGCGCTCTAACGCTTCTGTATACGCGCCTAACGCTTCCGTAGTATCCCTAATACTTCTGTAGTACGCCCTAACGCTTCTTAGTACACGCCTAACATTTCTATAGTACGCCCTAACGCTTCTGTAGTATGCAATGG
>NC_052336.1:16118530-16295165 GCF_016432855.1 Salvelinus namaycush | reverse complement strand
CTGTTCCCAAAACGTCTTGCCTGTGTCTGTGCTCGCAAAGGTCTCCCCGAAAAGCTCCTTCACGGTCAAATTATTTTGTGGAGGAGATGCGTCTGAGTCTGCTCCTGTCGGCTCTGTGGCTTGACCCTGCAGAAAAAATGACTTGATCTATTAAACTAACTAATTATTTGTTTACATATTTCATAGAACTATAATTGTGGCAATAACATTTAATAAAACCATTATTATTCCAAATAAAAAATGGATGATTCTAATAGCACTAGCATAGACTAAGATCAGACTACAGTATATTTATTATTTAAGTAATTCACTCTTATTTTTATTTGACCTCTTCAGTGGCCACAGTCTCAGTGGTGAGATCACTGTATGTCCTCCGGTGTAGGGCAGGGTCTAGGAGAGACAGGGACTTGAACAGACAGGGACTTGAACAGACAGGGACTTGAACAGACAAAGACTTGAACAGACAGGGACTTGAACAGACAGGGACTTGAACACACAGGGACTTGAACAGACAGGGACTTGAACAGACAGGGACTTGAACACACAGGGACTTGAACAGACAGGGACTTGAACAGACAGGGACTTGAACAGACAGGAACCTGAACAGACAGGGACTTGAACAGACAGGGACTTGAACAGACAGGGACTTGAACCTTGGATCCAGTGCAGTAGCTCTATGAAGGTAGTCCTGTACATTAGGGGGGTATCTGGGGTTCAGGTCCTCTCTAATGGCAGCCTTGACATCTCTAGTGAGGGTGCCGTCTTCCTCACTTGAGGGGTTTGAGCACCTGGAGGACCTCTGCCACCTTCACGTCATCATCAGACAAGGTGACAATGTCTTTATTTTTTTTCCAGGGTCTTGTCTGTCAGTGCAGAGTATACAGCTGCCTGCTGCTCATGATAGCTTTCCAACATGTCAGAAGTGGAGTTCCATCTTGTTGTGACATGGTGTATGAGCTTGTGGGTCGGTAGCTGTAACATTTCTTGCTTGGTCTTAAGCACATGAGCGGCTGTTGTGCTTCGGTGGAAAAAGGAAACCACCTTCCTGATTCTCCCAAGGAGGCGGTCCATCTGGTTCACTGAGATTCCCCTTTGGGATGCTAAATTGATCACATGTGCAAAGCAAGCTATCTGTGGCCCCAGTCCAGCCTCTATCACTACATTTACTTGGTTCTTGGCATTATCTGTGGTGGTTGGGATATTGCTATTGGGACTCTCTAGCTTCCACTCTGCTACTGCTCCTACCTGCTCCTAGCAGTACCTGCGCCAGATTTGTGCCTGTGTGACTCTCATAGAGGGGGCGTGTCTGTAGCACCAGACTTCACATCTCCCACTCCTCTGTGGTGTAGTGAGCAGTCACAGTCACGTAGCTTTCCGTTGCCCTGGAGGACCACCCGTCTGTGGTGTAGTGAGCAGTCACAGTCACGTAGCTTTCTGTTACCCTGGAGGACCACCCGTCTGTGGTGTAGTGAGCAGTCACAGTCACGTAGCTTTCCGTTGCCCTGGAGGACCACCCGTCTGTGGTGTAGTGAGCAGTCACAGTCACATAGCTTTCCGTTGCCCTGGAGGACCACCCGTCTGTGGTGTAGTGAGCAGTCACAGTCACGTAGCTTTCCGTTGCCCTGGAGGACCACCCGTCTGTGGTGTAGTGAGCAGTCACAGTCACGTAGCTTTCCGTTGCCCTGGAGGACCACCCGTCTGTGGTGAGGCCAACAGATGATGCCTTGGATAATTCATCGACAATTTTGATCTGTTCTTGTTCATAAAGATCTGGCATGATCTTCATACTAAAGTGGGTGTGCCAGGGGATTTCCTAGCGTGGCTCAAGCACTTTCACCATATTTTAAACTCTTTGTTTTCCACAACAGTATGGCCTCATGTCTGCAGCGATAAACGTCCCAATAGATTTGGTGATGGCTTTAACCCGGTCTGATTCTGCAGCAAAGGGCTGCTCAAATGTCGCGGTGAGAACACTTGGTGAGAACCCTGACACACCAGGGTGATGATGCTTTAAATGTGTGGCCACGCTCAATGTATTTCCATGATCATACGGCTTTCTTGTGGCACAATGCCTACACACCGTAATGGTGTTGTCCACCACCCTTCTTCCGTCATCATATTTGACAGGGAAGCCAAAATGCTCCAATACATGAGACTTAAATGAAGCGGGAGGCTTTTCCAGTTCTTCAGCTCCTCCGCTAGCCATGGCTGTCACTGCTCTTTTTTCTTCTTTGCTTTTTGCTACGCGAGCATCCAGGATTGATTTGTTGGGATTCAACAGGCCCCATTCACGTGAACAGTACACACAACTACTTTTTTTAAATCATCACATCGACCTTCAGGCTTCAGAGTAAAACACAGCACACATCTGTCTTGTCTTTATCTTTTCACTGTAACTCTGCATCGAGATTTAGGGAATTATTACTTTAAAAAGTAACAGTGGCAGTAAAACTGTATTTCACACTATGATGGTTAAACTTTGCAATTGATCTGCGGTTGACATGCATGCCGAACTGTGGGGGGTGATCCGTATGGATCGCGGATCAACTACAGTCCGTTACACCACTAGTAAGAGGGGAGGTGAGGGGAGGGTGAGAGGGGAGGCGAGAGGAGGGTGAGAGGAGAGGCGACGAGAGGTTGAGGCGCGTTGGTATTTTGCTTCAATGACTGCAGGAGTCTGTTCCCGCTGCTGCCTGTAATTGCTTTTTAATTGGCAATTTAGATTCATGGCTCCATCAGAGAGGCGTAAATGAGCGCCCTCCCATACGTGGGGTCTCCCACCCCTCACCAGGGGGCTGCCAGGGCCCAGGCTTACACAGAGGGGGCAGCCTGGGTGTGAGGGTGTGTGTGATACACTGTGCCTGTGTGGCTAAATCAAAATATCCGTATCAGATTGTTTTTGTTGCACAGTGTGAGTCTGAGAAATAAGGGTCACATTTTTGGGGTGAAGCCTCCAGCAGGGCTAAAGGTCAGGGAAAGATGGTGTGTGTGGGGGTGGGGGGGTCATCCTGTCAGCCCAGCACACAAACAGCAAGAGTAGAGTCCTCCATCATCATTAGAGAGGCCCCTTAGTGACACACATACACACAGCCCAGTAGCAGCAGACACCGTGCAGTGAGTCTTTTGTCTCTCAGCCTGTGTTTGTCAGACAGTAATCTCTATTCATTTCTGTTCTGCCTCCTGTCTGCCAGTAAAGTCATCCCAACAGCTCATCAATAGTCTGTGTTGTACTGGCTGATTGCTTCTGTTCTAGTGTAGGATGGTTTAGCAGGCTCTGATAACTGGTGTTGTCTCTCATATAGAGAGTAGGAGAGAGAGAGAGAAAGAGGAGAGGGGGGGCGGAGGTCGACAGAGGGAGAGGAGTAGAGAGAGGTCTGTGGCTCAGAGGGTGTCAGTGCTCTGTGCTCTAACCCTGCTCCTGTGGACTCCTGTGGACTCTGCAGCCCGGTTTTTGGGGAGGAGGATTGGGTGAGGGGGGTGAATGTTATCCTCCACTCAGACAAAAGACACAGGATGCACAGTCAACCATCCTCTCAACACACACACACACACACACACACACACACATACACACACACACACACACACACACGCAGGTTGTAGACAGGCGCAACGGGAACCTCTTTTATTTTTGATTTGTTTTGGCCCAAGATGCATCTGCTAGCCTCTGAGACTTGACCAAGTCTGTGCGTGTGTGTGGGTGCATCCGTGAGTGTGTGTGTGTGTGTAAACAACCTGAGGAGGAGAGAGCACCCAGTCAATAGCAATAGTGTAACTTGGCCACCAGAGGGCATGTTATATTCTATTTTATATACTGTTTCTTTCTTGTTTTAGATACAGTATAACAGCCATTGTACTATAATATAGAGGAATCATTTAGACTCTTTTGACTCATCACATACTCTGCTGCTACTGCTGTTACCTGTTACCTAGTCACTTTACCCCTACCTATATGTACAGTTGAAGTCAGAAGTTTACTTACACTCCAACAATGGTTTACAGTCAAATTATTTCACTTATAATTCACTCTATCACTATTCCAGTGGGTCAGAACACTAAGTTGACTGTGCCTTTAAACAGCTTGGGAAATTCCAGAAAATGATGTCATGGCTTTAGAAGCTTCTGATAGGCCAATTGACATCATTTGAGTCAATTGGAGGTGTACCTGTGGATGTATTTCAAGGCCTACCTTCAAACGCAGTGCCTCTTTGCTTGACATCATGGGAAAATCAAAAGAAATCAGCCAAGACCTCAGAAAAAATTATAGACCTCCACAAGTCTGGTTCATCCTTTGGAGCAATTTCCAAACGCCTGAAGGTACCACGTTCATCTGTACAAACAATAGTACGCAAGTATAAACACCATGGGACCATGCAGCCGTCATACCGCTCAGGAAGGAGACGTGTTCTGTCTCCTAGAGATGAACCTCATTTGGTGCGAAAAGTGCAAATCAATCCCAGAACAACAGCAAAGGACCTTGTGAAGATGCTGGAGGAAACAGGTACAAAAGTATCTATGTCCACAATAAAACAAATCCTATATTGACATAACCTGAAAGGCCGCTCAGCAAGGAAGAAGCCACTGCTCCAAAACCGCCATAAAAAAAGTCGGACAACGGTTTACAACTGCACATGGGGACATAGACCGTACTTTTTGGAGAAAGTCCTCTGGTCTGATGAAACAAAAATAGAACTGTTTGGCCATAATGACCATTGTTATGTTTGGGGAAAAAGGGGGAGGCTTGCAAGCCGAAGAACACCATCCCAACCGTGAAGCACGGGGGTAGCAGCATCATGTTGTGGGGGTGCTTTGCTGCAGGAGGGACTGGTGCACTTCACAAAATAGATGGCTTCATGAGGAAGGAAAATGATGTGGATATATTGTACATAAACTTCTGAGCCACTGGAATTGTGATATAGTGAATTATAAGTGAAATAATCTGTCTGTAAACAATTGTTGGAAAAATTACTTGTGTCATGCACAAAGTAGATGTCTTAACCGACTTGCCAAAACTATAGTTTGTTAACAAGAAATTTGTGTAGTGGTTGAAAAACGAGTTTTAATGACTCCAACCTAAGTGTATGTAAACTTCTGACTTTAACTGTGAATCAAATAATAATTTTGAAAGGAGACATTTTAAAATACCAGTTTCAGCTTTTGCTGCCTGTTATCAACACTATTCAGGCTCACATTAAAACAATGAAAAGACATTCTTCCCAACACTCTGTGGGGTCATGATTGAATGGAGATGCATCAGAACAGCCGGATGAGAGGCAGAGAAAACACACAAAGCCTCTTTTCCTGGTGGCTCTCTAACAGATGTTGTTTAAAAATAGACGCTGCCATTTCACGGTGGTGACTAGCGAGGAGACAGACAGACAGGCAGGCACTGCCACACCAACGTAGCGTAGCCTCTCTCCTTGATTTACAGGGATATTAGGGGCTAGGCGTGGCTAGCTCTGTTCTCTCTGTGCTAATACGTAATATGGCGCTCAGTGGGAGAGGGGGGAGATGGGCTCTGTGTGGGTGCGCGTGCGTGTGCGTGTGCGTGTGTGTGTGTGTGTGTGTGTGTGTGTGTGTGTGTGTGTGTGTGTGTGTGTGTGTGTGTGTGTGTGTGTGTCAGCAAGCGAGGGCGAGATGGGCTAAATGTCAGCAGCCCTGCCACAAATAACAGTAGAGTGCCTGCTAATAGGCAGGTCTGTACTGTCTCCAGACAGCCACCGTTTACTGCTCCATGGATAGAGATGAAGGAAGAGAGGGAGGGAGGAAGCAGAGGAAGAGAGAGGGTTGAAGAAGGAGGGTGGAGGAGGATGGAGGGGGAGTGGGATGGAGGAGGAGGCAGAAGAAGAGAGAGGGTTGAAGAAGGAGGGTGGAGGAGGATGGAGGGGGAGCGGGATGGAGGAGGAGGCAGAGGAAGAGAGAGGGTTGAAGAAGGAGGGTGGAGGAGGATGGAGGGGGAGCGGGATGGAGGAGGAGGCAGAGGAAGAGAGAGGGTTGAAGAAGGAGGGTGGAGGAGGATGGAGGGGGAGTGGGATGGAGGAGGAGGCAGAAGAAGAGAGAGGGTTGAAGAAGGAGGGTGGAGGAGGATGGAGGGGGAGCGGGATGGAGGAGGAGGCAGAGGAAGAGAGAGGGTTGAAGAAGGAGGGTGGAGGAGGATGGAGGGGGAGCGGGATGGAGGAGGAGGCAGAGGAAGAGAGAGGGTTGAAGAAGGAGGGTGGAGGAGGATGGAGGGGGAGCGGGATGGAGGAGGAGGCAGAAGAAGAGAGAGGGTTGAAGAAGGAGGGTGGAGGAGGATGGAGGGGAGTGGGATGGAGGCGTCTTGCGTTTTCCTGGCCTCTCTGATTTTGAGTTCTTTTGACATATCTGAACCACTTTTCCAGTTGGCTGCTCATCGGGGAGGGAGAGCCCACCTCCCTGACGCTAACACAGCCATTAGGGCAGGAGGGGGGACTGGGGAAACGGGGCTTGGCGTGGGGGTTTGGGGCGAGGGACAGGGGCCACTGTGCCTGGCTGATCAGTGAAGCATGTTTAACAACGAGGGGCAAACATTAGAGGCATTTAATATGAACTGTTAGTGCGTCAGTGTCACCCCAGGTCATTGGCTGGGAGAGGGGGTGGGGGTAAGGGTTTGAAGGGGGGAGCATAATGGGACAGGTGGTAGGGGTAAATGGGACTAAATGGGTTGTGTTTTCTCAGTGACAGTGGAAAGAGACACACACACACACACTCACACACATACTGTACACACACACAAACATACAATACACACACAGTGATGTAGAAAAGCCTACCTCTATTCCCAGGGATCCTTGGGGTTAATTTAGCAGGACAGCTTCCTACCTCCTTCCCCTGCCTTTGTAAGTGTTTTAATGGCAACAGTACCCTAGCTCTCACCTCTCCTATTATCTGGTGTGTGGGGAGAGGAGGGTGCAGAAGAGAGGGAATAACCACTCTCTCATCCCTGGACATTCTCTACCATCGCCCTCTACCTACCTCTTTCTACCCCCTTCCTTCTCCCTCTTCTGTTTCTATCCAAGATCCCTTGAACCCAGCCACTCACATGGTGCTTTTCTCCATACCCTGGACTAAATGCTGCTCTTCTCCCTCTCTCCATACCCTGGACTAAATGCTGCTCTTCTCCCTCTCTCCATACCCTGGACTAAATGCTGCTCTTTTCCCTCTCTCCATACCCTGGACTAAATACTGTTCTTCTCCCTCTCTCCATACCCTGGACTAAATACTGTTCTTCTCCCTCTCCCTCTCTCCATACCCTGGACTAAATACTGTTCTTCTCCCTCTCTCCATACCCTGGACTAAATACTGTTCTTCTCCCTCTCTCCATACCCTGGACTAAATGCTGCTCTTTTCCCTCTCTCCATACCCTGGACTAAATGCTGCTCTTCCCCCTCTCTCCATACCCTGGACTAAATGCTGCTCTTCCCCCTCTCTCCATACCCTGGACTAAATGCTGCTCTTCTCCCTCCCTCTCTCCATACCCTGGACTAAATGCTGCTCTTCTCCCTCTCTCCATACCCTGGACTAAATGCTGCTCTTCTCCCTCCCTCTCTCCATACCCTGGACTAAATGCTGCTCTTCTCCCTCTCTCCATACCCTGGACTAAATGCTGCTCTTCTCCCTACCCCTCTCTCCATACCCTGGACTAAATGCTGCTCTTCTCCCTCCCCCTCTCTCCGTACCCTGGACTAAATGCTGCTCTTCTCCCTCCCCCTCTCTCCATACCCTGGACTAAATGCTGCTCTTCTCCCTCTCTCCATACCCTGGACTAAATGCTGCTCTTCTCCCTCCCCCTCTCCATACCCTGGACTAAATGCTGCTCTTCTCCCTCCCCCTCTCTCCGTACCCTGGACTAAATGCTGTAAGTGGATATGTAGGCAGGGACAAACCAGAGTTTCACTGCCTTCTCCCCGTTTCTCTCTGTAGGTTGCCTTTGTTGGGCTGAAACGGTGTGTGTTTATGTGTCTGTGTTGTGAACCCAGGCCTTTTGTGTGTGTGTGTGTGTGTGTGTGTGTGTGTGTGTGTGTGTGTGTGTGTGTGTGTGTGTGTGTGTGTGTGTGTGTGTGTGTGTGTGTGTGTGTGTGTGTGTGTGTGTGTGAGAGAGAGAGAGAAATCCCTCTCTACTAGAATGTAGAGGGTATTTGTGAGAGAGAGAGAGAGAGAGAGAGAGAGAGAGAGAGAGAGAGAATGCTGTGGGCTTTGTTTTCACCGCCAGTTGATGTTCTAGCATGGCTCATCTCCAGACACACACTCCTGCTCTGTTGTCAGGATCACAGTCAGTGTGCTGGGTAGAGGAGGCTCCTACTACTGCTTCAGTGTCTCCACCACACCTACACTCATATGTCCTGAAAAAGACTGTTTCCATCTGTAAAGTAAGAGAACAGTAGCAGCAGTAGAGTATGTGATGCAGTGTAAAGGAACTAGTGTCTGCTTGGTGCTGAGGAATGTCTGTGACTGTTGATTTTCCTCCATTTCACGGTGTCCTCTTCAGAGAGCAGATGACTAGCCTTGCTTAGTATGACGAGAGCTCTCCATTTCTGTGTGTGTGCGTGCGTGTGTGTGTGTGTGTGCGTGCGTGTGAGAATATGGGTGGGGTGGGGGATGTTGCCAGGAAGAGAGAAAGGAAGGAGGCAGCAGGAGATCGAGGGAGGGGCCTATTCTTCCCTCCTCTCATCCCCAGGATGTGGTCCATGTGTGTGGACAACCGTGTCGGTCACAGGCCCCCGGGAACAATTACTAAGACTGTGCTTCTCCCTCTCTCCCTCCCCTCTCGCTCTCTATCTTTCTCTTTTTCTCTCAGGCTGACTCGGGCCCTCGTGGGGTCAGTAGAGAGCGTCTGGGGTCAGAGGCGCCCCACCGGCAGGAGAAAGGTGGCCCCTCAGTCCCTGCTCACCTCATGGGAAACCCCTATGCCTTTGGCCTGAGCCCCGGAGCTGTCATGCAGGACGCACGCTTCCAGCCCCTCAAGTCAGTAACACTGCCTGTACAGTACAGTGCTGACAGTACACTCTGTCCTACCCTGTCTTTTATAAGGTGTATTTCTAATGATCAAATACAATTAACTAAGTCAATCCCCTCGCTTCCTATTTCCCTCCCTCCTTCTCTCCCTCCTCTCCCTACCCCTCATCTTCCTTCATTATTCCTATATACTTCCTTCCCTCTCTCCCTCTCCTCCCTCCTTCTCCTCTCACCAGTCTGCCCAGGCAGCTGCCCCATGGAGTGCCCCCTGGTGGTGTACCAGAGGAGTACCTGCGGGGGTTCCGCCCCTACGCCACGGCCGAGGACCTCCGCATGCCTTCTGGACTGCCCCTGGGCCTGGACCCCGCCACCGCCGCCGCCGCCGCCGCCTACTACCATCCCTCCTACCTGCCACATTCCTCCTTCGCCCCCTACAGGTGAGTCAGGACAACACTCGTTGATCTACTGCTAGGTAGCGGTGCTAACAGAACCTTTGAATTGCCTTTAGTCTTTGGTACTCTTTCAGTTTCCAGTGCTTGCTAACACTCAAGGCTAGGGATGCAAACATGCTAGCTAGTGTTTGATGTTGTTGTCAGTGGCTACTACCTCCAGGGATGCTGAAGACAGCCCCAGTTAGCCTCTAGTCCTGTTTTCTGTGGACAGACAGTTTGATGACAAGGCTTAGAATTGATGGAGACAGGTAGTGCTTAGTTATAATTCGATTCTGTCGTTTGCGGGCGTGTGTGTGTGTGTGTGTGTGTGTGTGTGTGTGTGTGTGTGTGTGTGTGTGTGTGTGTGTGTGTGTGTGTGTGTGTGTGTGTGTGTGTGTGTGTGTGTGTGTGTGTAGGTTTGATGTGCTGTGTGCCTTCGGCTATGGGACAGGGTGCATGACCGTGCTATGTCAGCAGCACAGCTGGATGAAAGGAGGGCAGAAGCCATCACACACAGCCCAGTAATGGAGTTAATGAGGAGATGAGCCACGGAGAGACAGACAGACACAGACATCAGGCTGACAACACACACACACATTTGCTCACTCTTTCTCTATCTCTCTCATCCACACACACACACACTCTCATTTTCTCTCTCTCTCTCTCTCTCTCTCTCTCTCTCTCTCTCTCTCTCTCTCTCTCTCTCTGCATGCTGGGAGTGTTTGGTGCATGCTGGGAAGTGTATGATCGAGGGAGTGCGTGTGTTGTGTAGAGTTAGATATTCAGAACTTTCTTTCGGTTTTCTCTTTCTTGGTGGCATTCTTTGTTTTCTTCTGTGCATGATTAAGATTATTATAAAAAAAATTGTGTGGTAGAATTAAGTATTTAGTTTTTTTTTCGTATCGAAATTACCTTGATTTTGGCGGGGATGGCAGCCCGAATTGGGATGCCGTCCCTGTCACTTCGGCACGGCTTTAGGTGTGTTACTGAAGCTACTGTCACGGTGGAGGAGTTTCTGGTCGCCGTAG
The DNA here is from genome assembly GCF_016432855.1 of Salvelinus namaycush. Taxonomy (NCBI): domain Eukaryota; kingdom Metazoa; phylum Chordata; class Actinopteri; order Salmoniformes; family Salmonidae; genus Salvelinus; species Salvelinus namaycush. Next base: position 16,284,733 of record NC_052336.1, on the reverse strand, counting down.
GAGAGAAGGTAGGATATGAGAATGTTGCTTATGCGTCACGGATGAATAAAGCGGTGGTGGTATTTCTTAAAGAAGAGCGCCTTGTAGATCGTATGGTTGAGCATGGCGTACTTCTTAAAGGAATGTTTATTCAAGTTACGCTGCTTTGTTCTCCGTCAACAAGGGTAACGATTTCAAATGTACCACCGTTTATTCCAAATGAGCTATTGGAGCGCGAGTTATTGCGCTTTGGGAAGTTTGCAAGTTCAATTAAGGTTGTTCCGTTGGGTTGCAAACACCCGGCGTTGAAACAGGTTATGCCGTTTCGGCGACAGGTGTTTATGTTTTTGGACTCACCGGAGCAGACTTTAGAGATATCGTTTAAAGTCAAGTATGACAATAGACTGTATATGGCTTATGCTAGTACGGGTAGTCAACGGTGTTTTGAGTGTGGGGATATTGAACATAAGCGACATGCTTGCCCGAAAAGGGAGAAGGCAGAGGGAGGGGCGCAGGTGGTCATCATAACGCCTGGGCCCACTGATGTAGGGAGAGGTGGGCCGACAGTGGTTGAGCAGCCACAAGCACCTGTTGCTGAGGAACAAGTTATCCGTGTTGAGGGCACGGAGTTGCAACTTGTATTAGAGGGAAATGTTATGCAGCAGAAAAATATTGTTGTAGAAGGTAAGGATGGATCTGAAGAGCCAGTTCCTCAGACTGGTGAGGAGGTGCCCAGTACGAGTGCTGGGGTACAGGAGGGGGTTCATGTGGAGCTAATCTCCCAGGTAGTGGAGGAGATGCCCACTATGAGTAATGGGGTACAGGAGGGGGTTCATGTGGAGCTAGGCTCCCAGGTAGTGGAGGAGATGCCTGGTACGAGTGATGGGGTGCAAGTGGGGAGTGTTGAAAGGGATGTGGTAGAGGGGAGTCAGTGGTCTGTGGCCTCAGCTGAGGAGGATCAGGAGAAGGATATGGATATCTCTTTTGATATGACAGCAGCTGGTGAGGACTCAATTTATGATCTAGAGGAGGTGAATGGTTTTCTGGATCAGACTTTTGGGAAATCTGTCAAATTGGCAGAATATTTTGATGTTGATAAGTTTGTGAGGTCATCTGTGATGTTACAGAAGACGGTGGGGTTAGACCAGTTGAGTGAGAAGAAGCGGTTTCGCTTGAGGAAATTTGTTACTGCTGTCACAGCAGCAAAAGGTGGTGGGAAACGTGGTCAGGTTAATAAGAAAAAATTTAAATAATGATGATGATCATGCTTCATAGGGTGTCTTTTTTCTCTTTGGTTTCTCTGTGGTATCTTCTGCTTTTCCTTTCTCTTTTCTATATGGAGGTACTAAGGGTGGGCTCTCTCAATATTAATGGGGGAAGGGACAGGAATAAGAGTGCTTGGGTATTAGAAGAAATAAAACAGAAAAGTCTTAATGTAGTTTTCCTTCAGGAGACACATAGTGATGAGGCTAATGAGGTTGACTGGGGAATGTGGTGGGAGGGGCAGCATATACTCAGTCATGGTACTAATTTCAGTGCTGGGGTGGCCATCTTGTTTTCCTCAGGTTTAGGGGTGACTGTGATATCTACAACAGAGATTGTCAAGGGTCGGGTTTTATTGGTCAAGGTGGATGTTATGGGTTTTTTTTTTTTTTTTTTTGAATGTCTATGCTCCTAATGAGGGTACAGAGCGTCTTGTTGTGTTTGATCAAATAAAAGAAACCTTAAGACAGTGTGACCAAGAGGGGTGTATGGTTTTAGGGGGGGACTGGAACTGTACTGTGGATTTTACTGTTGATCGCACTGCTGAAGAACCTCACCTGCGGTCAGCCACTTTCCTGTCTGGCTTATTAACTGAGTTTGAGCTTTCTGATGTGTGGAGAGTAAGGAATGCAAAAGTTAGGCAGTACACATGGTTAAAAGTTAATGAAGGTCGTGTCAGTGCAGCAAGGTTAGACAGGTTGTATGTATCTGATCAATACTGTAGTAGGGTTGGAAGGTGTGCCATCACTCCTGTGGGTTTCTCTGATCATCATATTGTTACTGTTGATATTCACTTGTCCTGTCTACGAAGGTCATCACCTTACTGGTATTTTAATGTTAAATTGTTACATGATGTCAACATTTGTGAAAGGTTTTTGTTGTTTTGGGAAAAATGGAGGGTTACAAAAGGGAATTTTGAGTCCTTGAGACAATGGTGGGATGTTGGGAAGGCCCAAATACGATTATTTTGTCAACAGTATACTGCTTTGTCTCAAATTGAAGTTAAAGAGACTATCAAGGCCCTTGAACGGGACATCAAATCAATTGAATTGAAGCTGCTCACTCAGAATGACCCTGGACTAGTCATGAACTTACAGGACAAGAGACATGAACTGAGGTCGTTTCTGCATGAAAGAGTGAAAGGTGCCTTGATTAGGTCTCGTTTCGCTTCCCTCAAGGACATGGATGCTCCTAGTGCTTTTTTTTTTAACCTTGGACAGTCGACATTACAACGTAAACAGATGGTCTGCCTTCGTCTCTCTGATGGGAAGGTGACCACGGATGACAGTGAAATGCGTCAACATGCCGTGGATTTCTACTCTGCCCTGTATAAGGCGGAGGATTGTGACTCTCTGTGTACTGAACAGTTGTTACACGGTCTTCCTCAATTGGGACCTGAACAGAGAGTCGCATTGGACTCTGACATTACACTGCAAGAGCTGTCCACAGCAGTTATGCAGCTCTCAACAGGCTGAGCCCCTGGCATTGATGGTTTACCATCTGAGTTCTATAAGCACTTTTGGGGGTCTATTGGGGAGGATTTTTATGAAGTGGTGTGTGAATCTTTTCATGAGGGTTCTCTTCCTGTATCCTGTCAACGTGCGGTGCTTTCACTGTTGCCAAAAAAGGGGGATTTGGCTCTCATAAAAATTGGAGACCTGTTGCTTTGCTGTGTGCAGAATACAAAATAGTTTCTAAATGTCTCTCAAACAGGTGGAAAGAGTATCTGGGATTGTTGGTCCACAAGGACCAGTCCTACTGTGTACCTGATCGCTCAATTGTTGACAACTTGTTTCTGATAAGAGATGTTTTAGACATTTGTAAACTGTCTGATGTAAATGTGGGTTTACTTTCTTTGGATCAGGAGAAGGCTTTTGACCGCGTGGACCACCAGTACTTGTTTAAAACGATGAAAGCCTTTGGGTTTGGGGATGTTTTTTTGTCTTGGATGAATTTACTGTATGCTGGGGCCTCGTGTATGGTGAAGGTGGGGGGTGGTTTGAGTTGCTCCATCCCTGTCCAAAGGGGCATCAGGCAGGGATGCCCAATTTCAGGGCAGTTATATAGTCTGGCGATTGAACCAATGCTTTGTTTTTTAAGGCCGAAGCTTACTGGTTTCCCTGTGCCAGGTGTAATGAAGGGTCCCACGATAGCACTGTCTGCGTATGCAGATGACGTGACCATTTTTATTACAGGGGCTGAGGATGTTAAGGTTCTCTCAAACGCTTTAAAGGTGTATGAGGGGGCCTCCTCAGCTAGAGTCAATTGGGGAAAGAGTGAAGCGCTGTGGGCAGGTCAGCTTCAGACGGGGTCCGCTCCACGGTTACCAGGGGGGCTTCAGTGGGGCAGAGATGGGATGAAGACTTTGGGTGTTTTTCTAGGCTCTGATGTCTTTCAGAAAAAGAACTGGGAGGGTGTAGTGGAGAAAGTGTGTGCCAGACTGTCAAGATGGAAATGGGTGCTACCCCAGTTGTCTTATAGGGGAAGGGTACTGGTAATTAATAATCTTGCTGCTTCTACCCTGTGGCACAGACTAATGATTTTGCAGCCACCAAAGGGTCTGATACAAGAGCTTCAGAGGACCCTTTTCAATTTCTTCTGGTCTGGACAACACTGGATCAAAGCTGCAGCCCTGTACCTGCCACTGCACGAGGGGGGGGCAAGGTCTGGTAGACATTTCCTCTAGGATCATGGCTTTCCGGCTTCAAGCAGCCCAGAGACTGTTGTACAGTGACGGATCTAGCTGGGTCGACACAGCCTACACACTGATGAGGAGAGCAGGCTGTTTGGGCTTAGACAAGCACATTTTCCTGTTAAAGCTGGAGGGGGGTGAGTTGTCTGGCCTGACTCCATTCTATGAGTCTGTTATGCAGGCTTGGAGGGTTTTTGTCAAGTCCCGTAAGGCCGGCACGCTACCAGGTATGTGGCTTTTAGAAGAGCCTCTTTTTTATAACACTGCCATCCAGTCCAGTGCTCTGGATTCAGCCAGCCTGCGTTCATGCCTGTTAGGTGTGGGGTGCACCAAGCTGGGTCATCTGATGCAGAGCAGGAGCAGATCGTTGGAGGAGCTGGGAGAAAGAGCGGGGATCCGATCATCTCGCCTACTGAGGAAGGTCGTCGCTGAGGTCTGTGACTCCTTGCGAGTGCTTCATCGTCAGTATGTGATTGACACTTCCAATTCTGATCGGTGGAAGGAGGGACTGGATTATGTGTTCCCTGCACTGATTGTTAGTGCTGTGGCGGGGTCATTCGAGGAGGACGTGGGGATGCTGCTTTCCTTCGATACCCCGGAGCTGGGGGAGTTCAAGGAGGTGGGAAAGAAGGCCATGTACAGAATATGTGTAAAGGTGTCCCATGCCTCTTCCCTGGAAGGGGTAAAATCGACGAGGTGGGCGGGTGTGCTTGGTCCAGGTGCTTCCCCAAAAGGCTGTTGGCGATCATTATATAAACTGCCGATTGATAAGAGGACAGCTGACCTCCAATGGAGGATAATACATGGAGCTATAGCCACCAACATGCATCTGGTACACCTGGACCCTACTGTTGGGGAAGGGTGTTCATTCTGTGCAGAGTCTGAAACTCTGGCACACCTGTTTTTACTGTGTCCCAGGTTGGTCGGGATGATTGACCTGATCACTGACTGGTTCTCAACGTTGGGAGAGGTTTTCTCTTCCCAACTGTATATATTTGGGCCAAAGTACAGGTTCAGTCAAAAGGGTGTCGTTGTGTTGCTTAATTTTGTGTTAGGGGCAGCAAAATTAGCGATATGGAAGACCCGAAAGAACAGTATTCAGGGACAGGGGTCTGTGGATGTGGTGGGAATGCTGGAGGGAATGTTGGCAGCGAGACTAAGGGTTGAGTTTGCCTATTATAAACTTGTCAACAATATTGATCTGTTTATGAGTGTATGGGGAATTCAGAGGCTGTTGTGTTTAGTTACTGTGGAGGAGGAATTGGAGTTGTGTTTTTAATTGATGTGTAACTGTGGTTTTGTATGAGTATTTATTGTGTGGTGGGCTCCCAGACCCAATAAAGATTATTTAAAACTCAAACTCTCTCTCTCTCTCTCTCTCTCTCTCTCTCTCTCTCTCTCTCTCTCTCTCTCTCTCTCTCTCTCTCTCTCTCTCTCTGTCTCTCTCTGTCTGTCTCTCTGTCTGTCTGTCTCTCTCTCTCTGTCTGTCTGTCTCTCTCTCTCTCTCTCTCTCTGTCTCTCTGTCTCTCTCTGTCTGTCTCTCTGTCTGTCTCTCTCTGTCTCTGTCTCTCTCTCTCTCTCTCTCTCTCTCTCTCTCTCTCTCTCTCTCTCTCTCTCTCTCTCTCTCTCTCTCTCTCTCTCTCTCTCTCTCTCTCTCTCTCTGTCAAACACACACACATCCAAAGAGAGTGAAGTGTGGCTGCTGTCAGCAGTGTGCTGTGTGGGGTTGATTGAGGTTATTTGACAGGTTGGCTGACCCTCTAATGTCCCCTCCTATGGAGACACACAGCTCAGGTTAATGATGTAAACACTGGTTAACTGGGACACTCACTATTCTATTCTCTCTCTCACTCTTCCTTTCAAATCCCTCCTCTCCATCGCTCTGTCTCTCTCTCTCTCGCTCTTTGTCTCTCTCCCTCTCTATCTTTCCTTTCAATTCCCTCCTCTCTGTTGCTCCCCCCCCCCTCTTTCTCAGGATGGATGATCCGTTCTGTCTATCAGCTCTGAGGTCACCGTTCTACCAGCTCCAAGGAGGGGGAGGCCTGCCCCCCCTGCACCCCTCTGCTGTCCACATGCACCTGCAGGGGGTCCGCTACCCTGGGGACCTCACACACGCATCACTGTCCGCTCTGCAGTCTGAGAGACTGTCTGAAAGGTACTGTCCTCTTCTACACACTCATACATACACATATACTGTACACACCAAATGGGAAATTGTCTGTTTGATCTTTTAATAAGTCTTTCAATGTCTTTCTCGCTGAGTGTTGTAATGGTCAGCTATAATAATGCTCTCTCTTTCCTTCTCTCTCTTCTCTCTCTTTCCTTCTCTCTTCCCTTATGTCTCTCTTTCCTTCTCTCTCTTCTCTCTCTTTCCTTCTCTCTTCCCTAATGTCTCTCTTTCCTTCTCTCTTCCCTAATGTCTCTCTTTCCTTCTCTCTTCCCTTATGTCTCTCTTTCCTTCTCTCTTCCCTTATGTCTCTCTTTCCTTCTCTCTTCCCTTATGTCTCTCTTTCCTTCTCTCTTCCCTTATGTCTCTCTTTCCTTCTCTCTTCCCTTATGTCTCTCTCTCCTTTTCTCTTCCCTTATGTCTCTCTTTCCTTCTCTCTTCCCTTATGTCTCTCTTTCCTTCTCTCTTTCCTTCTCTCTTCCCTTATGTCTCTCTTTCCTTCTCTCTTCCCTTATGTCTCTCTTTCCTTCTCTCTTCCCTAATGTCTCTCTTTCCTTCTCTCTTCCCTTATGTCTCTCTTTCCTTCTCTCTTCCCTTATATCTCTCTTTCCTTCTCTATTCCCTTATGTCTCTCTCTCCTTCTCTCTTCCCTTATGTCTCTCTTTCCTTCTCTCTTCCCTTATGTCTCTCTTTCCTTCTCTCTTCCCTTATGTCTCTCTTCCCTTATGTCTCTCTTTCCTTCTCTCTTCCCTTATGTCTCTCTTTCCTTCTCTCTTCCCTTATGTCTCTCTTTCCTTCTCTCTTTCCTTCTCTCTTCCCTTATGTCTCTCTTTCCTTCTCTTCCCTTATGTCTCTCTTTCCTTCTCTCTTCCCTAATGTCTCTCTTTCCTTCTCTCTTCCCTTATGTCTCTCTTTCCTTCTCTCTTCCCTTATATCTCTCTTTCCTTCTCTATTCCCTTATGTCTCTCTCTCCTTCTCTCTTCCCTTATGTCTCTCTTTCCTTCTCTCTTTCCTTCTCTCTTCCCTTATGTCTCTCTTCCCTTATGTCTCTCTCTCCTTCTCTCTTCCCTTATGTCTCTCTTTCCTTCTCTCTTCCCTAATGTCTCTCTTTCCTTCTCTCTTCCCTTATGTCTCTCTTTCCTTCTCTCTTCCCTTATGTCTCTCTTCCCTTATGTCTCTCTCTCCTTCTCTCTTCCCTTATGTCTCTCTTTCCTTCTCTCTTCCCTTATGTCTCTCTTTCCTTCTCTCTTCCCTTATGTCTCTCTTCCCTTATGTCTCTCTCTCCTTCTCTCTTCCCTTATGTCTCTCTTTCCTTCTCTCTTCCCTAATGTCTCTCTCTCCTTCTCTCTTCTCTTATGTCTCTCTCTCCTTCTCTCTTCCCTATGTCTCTCTTCTACAGGCTCCAGATGGAAGATGAGCTCCGACAGCGAGAGAGGGAGCGCGAGCGTGAACGAGAGCGCGAGAAAGAGAGGGAGCGTGAGGCGGAGCGAGAGAAGGAGCGGGAGAGAGAAAGAGAGAGGGAGCGAGAAAGAGAGAAGGAGCTGGAGCGGGAGAGAGAGCGTGAGCGGGAGAGGGAGCGGGAGAGAGAGAAGGAGCGAGAGAGAGAGAGGGAGATGGAGAGGCAGAAGGAGAGGCAGAAGGAGAGAGTGATGAGAGAGAAGGAGCTACAGTCCAAGGCAATGGAGAGTCACTACCTGGCTGAGCTCCATGCCATGAGAGGACAGGAGGACAGAACCAAGCCTGAGAGACTCACCCTCAACCGGCCAGGTACGACACAACACCACCCACCGTCCTCCAAAACTCTCAAGCACAGTTCTGCCTATCTTTATATTGTACCACTGAAAATATTTCCATGACCTGTGTCACCTCAATAAAAACAGTTCACATCACACTGATATAGGTCTTCAATAATCAGGATAAAAATACATTTTCCCTCTCTTCTCAGACAAAACCAAAGAGCCCGCCCTCCAAGCTCCTAAGCCAATGCCACCAGGCCTCCACTCCTCCCTGAGCCAATCACATCACGGTGTTCCCGGCCTGGTCTCCGCCCATGGCCTCTACCTGGGGCCCGGCGGCGTGGGGGTGGGGCTCACCGCCGCCATGATGCTCCAGCGGACCAATGAGGAAGAGCGCTGGTTGGCGCGGCAACGGATGCTTCGCCAGGAGAAGGAGGATCGTCAGTACCAGGTGTCAGAGTTCAGACAGCAGGTCTTAGAGCAACACCTGGACTTGGGACGACCTGGGGAGGGAGGAGAGCTACGCTCAGACACACACAGGTTAGACACACACACACACACATACACACACACATACACATACACACACACACACACACACACACACACACACACACACACACACATACACGTACACATACACACACACATACACACACACAGTTCTGTGTCCATCCATCTGCCAATTTCTGTCTGATTGTCTTTTTCTCTCCCTCATCCTGAGTCTGTCTGTCTGTCAGTTGAATCTGTCTCTGTTTCATCCTGTCATGTTTGTCCGTCTGTCAGTATTCCTCTGTGTGAATCCTGTGTGTTGAAAAGATCAAAGCAACCCAGGCTGGGTGGAGAGCTGTAGAGGTGGAGAGCTGTAGAGGTGGAGAGCTGTAGAGGTGGAGAGCTGTAGAGGTGGAGAGCTGTAGAGGTGGAGAGCTGTAGAGGTGGAGAGAAGAGGTCTGTGTACTCTGACCACATCCTCCTCTCCTTTCCTCTCCACTATGCTCCGGGCTACTCTGCCTGGACCTGATAAGACCATCACAGAGAGGGAAAGAGAGAGAAGAGGGAGGGAGGTGCCTACCTATATGTGTGTATATCTGGGAGAAGGTGTATCTGTGGAGTTGAGGTGTATGAATTACAGAGGACTGTGTGCATCATGGCTCGTTGTGAGTAACACAACTCATGTGTTACAACTCAGTGCTCATTACAGTCTCTCTCTCTCTCTCTCTCTCTCTCTCTCTCTCTCTCTCTCTCTCTCTCTCTCTCTCTCTCACTCTCTCTCCCACAGATCCATACCAAATCACCACGAACCGGGTGGCCGTGACCTCCACCCCCACCTGGGTGCCCCTCCCCCCCTCATATCCCCCAAACCCCTCCAGTCGCGCGACCACCCCCACCCCCCTCTCCCCACCACCCTGTGGAACCCCGCCGCCCTCATCGATACCGCTTCAGACTCACGACGCACCACCCACCATGACCCACCGGGCTTGGGCCACTACGACCTCAGCCGCTTGCCTCCCAAACTGGAGGATGGGCTCCGGAGGGGAAGGGACCGGGACGGGGGCCTGGAGAAGTACCATCCCCCTCTCCGAGGCCCCCCGGGGCTGCCTGAGCCCAGCACCTTTCTGGCAGAGCTGGAGAAATCCACCCAGACCTTCTTCAGCCAGCAGAGGGCCTCGCTGTCCCTGCCCAGCCAGTACGGAGAGCTGGGGGGAGGGATGAAGAGCAGCGGGGCCCTGAAGAGCCTTCAGGGGCCCTCAGGGATGGGGAGACAAAGCCAGGCCCAGGGACACAGTCTGGGCCAGGGAATGGGGCCTGAGTCTGGCCTAATGTACGATGAGTTTCTCCAGCAGCACCGTAGGCCTGTCAGTAAACTGGACCTGGAGGAGAGGAGGAGGAGAGAGGCCAGGGAAAAAGGTGAAATATACCCTACTGCTGCTAAACCCATTGTTTCAGGCGTGTGTTTTTAGAGTTTAGTTGATTTTGTTTCAATGTTTAGTTTTTGTGTTATGTTGAAAATGCATTCCAAGCTAAAAGTCTAACTTGTGTAGAGATTCTGTTTTTGTGGTGTCAGTGTCAGTAAGTTCTGTTTGTGTAGTGGTAGTATGTACTGAAGTTGTTAGTTGTGTTTGTGTAGTGGTAGTATGTACTGAAGTTGTTAGTTGTGTTTGTGTAGTGGTAGTATGTACTGAAGTTGTTAGTTGTGTGTAAGTCAGTACTAACTGCCTCCTCTGGTCATTCCAGGTTACTACTACGAGCTTGATGACTCGTATGATGAGAGTGATGAGGAGGAGGTCAGAGCCCACCTCAGGAGGGTAGCAGGGCAGCCCCCTCTCAAACTGGACGACTCCACGGAGGTACGGTTTTATCCTGCACACACACTATATACACACTGTTATCTCCTGGCTTTATAATACCTTCCTGTCCCCCTGTAGAAAGTGGACTTCCTGTGTGTGTTTGGTCTGACCACGGTGTCACGACGCGACCACCTGGTGCAGCAGAAGAGGAGGAAGAGGAGGAGGATGCTGAGGGAGCGCAGCCCCTCGCCCCCGGCTGTGCTGTCCAAACGCACCCCTCCTCCCCCGGCCCCCCTCAGCACCCACTTCACCCCAGAGGAGATGGACAGAGCCCCCGAACTGGAAGACAAGAAACGCTTCCTCACCATGTTCAGCCTGTCCCACGTCTCTGTACAGCAGAGGAGAGGTATGTACCCTACATCCTAAACACTACACCCTAACCCCTACTCACCATCCAACCTCACTGCACAGAGCAACTAACCCCCTACCCCTAAAGCTGTCATGGACATGGTTATGATGTCCACTGTGCTCTGGAGACATGTACACAGTGTGACAGACACCTGACATTTCACTATCTCTATTGTACATTATAAACTGGGTGGTTCGAGCCCTGATTCCTGATTGGCTGAAAGCCGTTGTATATCAAACCGTATACCACGGGTAAGACCATTTGTTTTGACTGTTCTAATTACATTGGTAACCAGTTTAGATGCGTTGTGCCTAAGAACAGCTCTTAGCCTTGGTATATTGGCCATATACCACAGCCCTTGTGCCTTATTGCTTAATTATACGTTATATATTAAACACACTGTTGCTAGCATGCATTACACATTACACTGCCTCCCTCTTCAGTGTGACAGCTGGACTTTCTGTGAGGAGAAACAGATACACACACACACACAAACACACACACACACTGCTGTGGCGAGGCGTGTTGTGGCAGCGGCAGGTTTACGGCGATCCCGTGCTAATCCTGTGGATTTACCGCATGCTGCCTGCAGATGGCAGTGTGCAGCCTCCCACACAAACACACACACACACACACTCACAGCAGAGGTGCAGCAGGAATTACAAAGACGTGGATGAGATGTTAATGCTCTCTCTCTCTCTCTCTCTCTCTCTCTCTCTCTCTCTCTCTCTCTCTCTCTCTCTCTCTCTCTCTCTCTCTCTCTCTCTCTCTCTGTCTCTCTCTCTCTCTCTCTCTCTCTCTCTCTCTCCCCCTCCCTCTCTCCCTCTCTCTCTCCCTCTCTCTCTCTCGCTCTCCCACTCTCTCTCTATATATATACCTCTCTCTCTGCCAGATAATGAGACAGTGGTAGAATTGCTTCAGGCCATTAAACAAAAGAGCGTAACCTTGGATACCATCAGACATGCCCCTCAACCCCTATGTAAGACCCCCCAAGCACAGAACTCAGGTAAGCGCGCACGCACGCACAAACACAAACAAACACACACCCTCATTCTTTCCCTGCTGTTTGTGCTTAATCTATCAGACAGGTGTGTGAGAGACATCTCTGTAGTAATGTTACAGGCAGTAATGTTATGGGTTGTGGTTCAAATGATTGATTGCCTGCTGATGTCTTGATACAGTATATTTATATGATTCTGGGTGGGAATGTATCTCAATTCATTGACTGTGACATCCGCCTGTCCCGACAGATCCTGCCTCAACGCTTTCCAGCGAATCAGATGAGCCACTCAGTGTCAGTCCCTCCTCCCCCGGCGGACTCCTGGGGCAGTCTAAACCCCCCTCCTCCTCTGACGCACTGAGACCAAAGGACCCCCCTCCTCCACTCCCCTACCCGGAAAAGACCCGTGGGCTCCCTGAGGGCCCCCCCTCCAAGAGGACCTCGTCATCCAGCCTGCTGAATAGCCTGCGGCCCCCCATGCAGCCTAAAGACGCTCCCCCCAGCCTGAACGGCCGGACCAAGCCCTGGGAGAGCTTTACTGCTGAAGAGTTTGCCCAGCAGTTCCACGAGTCTGTCCTCCAGTCCACACAGAAGGCCCTGCAGAAGCACAAAGGTACCACAGCAGCTCTCGTTCATACTCCAGGTGCAAGTTACCCTCAGGCACAGATCTAGGATCAGCTTATACTGTGAATCTCCAGATCAAATCAAATTGTATTTGTCACATGCGCCGAATAAAACAGGTGTAGATCTTACCGTGAAATGCTTACTTTCAAGCCCTCAACCAAAAATGCAGTTTTAAGAAAAATAAGAGTTAAGAAAAGATTTACTAAATAAACTAAAGTAAAAAGAAAGTAACGCAATAAAGTAACAATAACGAGGGTATACACAGGGGGTACCGCTACTGAGTCAATGTGCTGGGGTACAGGTTAGTCGAGGTAATTGAGGTAATGTGTACATGTAGGTAGGGGTAAAGTGACTATGTATAGATAATAGATAATAAACAGCGAGTAGCAGCATTGTAAAAAAAACGGGGGTAAATGCAAATAGCAATTTTCTTAACTGTTCAGCAGTCTTATAGCTTGGTGGTAGAAGCTGTTACGGAGCCTTTTGGACCTAGACTTGGCACTCCCGTACCTCTTGCCGTGCGGTAACAGAGAGAACAGTCTATGACTAGGGTGGCTGGAGTCTTTGACAATTTTTAGGGCCTTCCTCTGACACCGCCTGGTGTAGAGGTCCTGGATGGCAGGGAGACTCCAGCCACCCTAGTCATAGACTGTTCTCACTGCTACCGCACGGCAAGCGGTACCGGAGTGCCGAGTCTAGGTCCAAAAGGCTTCTTAACAGCTTCTACCCCCAAGCCATAAGCCTGCTGAACAGTTAATCAAATGGCTACCCAGACTATTTGCATTGCCCCCACCCTCTTTTATGCTGCTGCTGCTCTCTGTTTATAATCTATGCATAGTCACTTTAACTCTACCTACATGTACATAATACCTCGATTAACCGGTGCACCTGAACATTGACTCTGTACCGGTAGCCCCTGTATTTAGCCTCGCTTGTTATTTTACTGCTGTTGTTTAATTATTTGTTACTTTTATTTTCTATTTTTTACCTAACACTTATTTTTCTTAAAACGGTATTGTTGGTTAAGGGCTTGTAAGTAAGCATTTCACTGTAGGGTCAATTTGATTAGATTAGATTTTCCTGTTGTCCATGATCATCTCCTTTGTCTTGATTATGTTGAGGGAGATGTTGTTGTCCTGGCACCACACTGCTAGGTCTCTGACCTCCTCCCTATAGGCTGTCTCATTGTTGACGGTGATCAGGCCTACCACTGTTGTGTCATCTGCAAACTTAATGATGGTGTTGGAGTCATGCTTGCCCACGCAGTCATGGGTGAACAGGGAATACAGGAGAGACTAAGCATGCACCCTTGAGGGGCACTGGTGTTGAGGATCAGTGCGGCAGATGTGTTGTTGCCTACCCTACCCTGTTTAGTCCCAGGGTCCTTAGCTTAGTGATGAGCTTTGAGGGTACTATGGTGTTGAACGCTAAGCTGAAGTCAATGAATAGCATTCTCACGTAGGTGTTCCTTTTGACCAGGTGGGAAAGGGCAGTGTGGAGTGCAATAGAGATTGCATCATCTGTGGATCTGTTGGGGCGGTATGCAAATTGGAGTGGGTCTAGGGTTTCTGGGATGATGGTGTTGATGTGAGCCATGACCAGCCTTTCAAGCACTTCATGGCTACTGATGTGAGTGCTACGGGGCGATAGTCATTTAGGCAGGTTACCTTGGTGTTCTTGGGCACAGGGACTATGGTGGTCTGCTTGAAGCATGTTGGTATTACAGACTCGGTCAGGGAGAGGTTGAAAATGTCAGTGAAGAAACCAGTTGAAACCAAAATAGATCCTAAACCTGACCATTAAGGTTGTGCAGGATTCATAGTGTTTTCTCATCGCAAGGGGTTAAATTAAAAAAAAAAAAAATACTATCGTAAGTGCCAATGTATTGCCATTAAAGTAACAGGGTTGACTGTAACAGGGTTGAGGTTTTCATCTTAAAACTTCTTGAGCCTATGGGGGCGCCATTTCGACTTTGTAAAAATGAGTTCCCAAATTAAACTGCCTCGTACTCAATTCTTGCTCGTACAATATGCATATTATTATTACTATTGGATAGAAAACAATCTCTAGTTTCTAAAACCGTTTGAATTATTTCTCTGAGTGAAACAGAACTCATTCTGCAGCACATTTCCTGTCAGGGAGTGAGATTTCAGAAATCGAGGTCCCTGTTCTGAGGTCAGTTTATAAGTCCCCATGTAAGCCATCGGGCTACATGCACTGCATACGTCTTCCTCTAGATGTCAGTAAGCGGGGAGAATTTGAATGGAGTGGATTGCGCAATCTGGGACCTTATATAAGACCGTGGAACGGAAGTACCGTCCTTTTCAACGGTGCGCCTGGCGCAAGAAGACATCACAATGGCGTCCTGCAAACGCTTTCGTTTTAGTAGTTCTATATCTCCGGTCATGTTTTTATTCGTTATAGGTGTTAAAGACATCATAAGGTAGTTAATTTAAACCGACTTATAGCAGTTTATTGCGATTTTCTGGGATTTCTTTGTCATGCGCTTTCACGAGGTGGACACCTCTCCAGTTGGTGGCTAACATTAGCGGCTATTTCGACCGGACAAGAGGACATCTTTCAACCCAAAGACGATTGTTCTGGAGAAAGGACACCTTGCCCAAGATTCTGATGGAAGCTCAGCTAATAGTAAGCAGTCTTTATGCTGTTAATTCGTACTTATGTTGACAAATGTTAAATAATAATTCCGCCATGAATTATGGGGCGGTCTCGCTTTAGCGCACGCTGTATTGCGCAGTAACGTTCATTTTAAAAATCTAACCCAGCGATTGCATTAAGAACTAATTTATCTTTCATTTGCTGTCCAACTTGTATTTTTTTGTCAAGTTTATGAATAGTTTTCGATTAGAATAGGTGCCTTTCCCAAGATTTCTCCTGACATTTTCTTTGCAGCTTGACTACTTTTCTCATTGTATAACCACGATTTGTGCCGCTAAATATGCACATTTTCGAACAAACTCTATATGCATTGTGTAATATGATGTTATAGGACTGTCATCTGAAGAATTCTGAGAAGGTTAGTGAAAAAATTAATTTATTTTGGTGGTTTATACGTAATCGCTATGTTTGGCTTGAATCAATGCTGTTGTGATGTTTGCTATTGTGGTATGCTAATATAACGCTATATTGTGTTTTCGCTGTAAAACACTTAGAAAATCTGAAATATTGTCTGGATTCACAAGATCTGTGTCTTTCAATTGCTGTACGCTGTGTATTTTTAAGAAATGTTTTATGATGAGTAATTAGGTAATACACGTTGCTCTCTGTAGTTATTCTAGTCGCTTTGGTGAGAGTTGTGATGGTGGCTGCAATGGTAAACTATGATTTATACCTGAAATATGCACATTTTTCTAACAAAACATATGCTATACAATAAATATGTTATCAGACTGTCATCTGATGAAGTTGTTTCTTGGTTAGTGGCTATTTATATCTTTATTTGGTCGAATTTGTGATAGCTACATTTACATTTAAGTCATTTAGCAGACGCTCTTATCCAGAGCAACTTACAAGTACATACATTCATACTTTTTTTGTACTGGCCCCCCGTGGGAATCGAACCCACAACCCTGGCGTTGCAAGCGCCATGCTCTACCAACTGAGCCACACGGGGCCATGGTAGTGCTGCCTTGGAGTAAAAAACTGGTGGAGTAAAAAAAGTGGTGTCTTTTGCTAACGTGGTTAGCTAATAGATTTACATATTGTGTCTTCCCTGTAAAACATTTTAAAAATCAGAAATGATGGCTGGATTCACAAGATGTGTATCTTTCATCTGGTGTCTTGGACTTGTGATTTAATGATATTTAGATGCTAGTATTTACTTGTGACGCTATGCTAGTAGCTTTTCTACTGATGGGGGTGCTCCCGGATCCGGGTTTGGGAGGTGTTAGAGGTTAAATCAGCCATAAATCCCCTCGTGACAGAGGGAATGGAAGCTTGTTCTGTGCAACAGGGATGGGCAATTGAATGCAAGTTTCCCCCCCAAAAATGTATTGTTAAAAAATGTCTCGCCTATCTATCAAATCAAATGTATTTACAAAGTGCTGTACAGAAACCCAGCCTAAAACCCCAAACAGCAAGCAATGCAGGTGTAGAAGCACGGTGGCTAGGAAAAACTCCCTAGAAAGGCCAAAACCTAGGAAGAAACCTAGAGAGGAACCAGGCTATGAGGGGTGGCCAGTCCTCTTCTGGCTGTGCCGGGTGGAGATTATAACAGAACATGGCCAAGATGTTCAAATGTTCATAAATGACCAGCATGGTCAAATAATAATAATCACAGTAGTTGTCGAGGGTGCAGCAAGTCAGCACCTCAGGAGTAAATGTCAGTTGGCTTTTCATAGCCGATCATTAAGAGTATCTCTACCGCTCCTGCTGTCTCTAGAGAGTTGAAAACAGCAAGTCTGGGACAGGTAGCACGTCCGGTGAACAGGTCAGGGTTCCATAGCCGCAGGCAGAACAGTTGAAACTGGAGCAGCAGCACGGCCATGTGGACTGGGGACAGCAAGGAGTCATCATGCCAGGTAGTCCTGAGGCATGGTCCTAGGGCTCAGGTCCTCCGAGAGAAAGAAAAAGAGAATTAGAGAGAGCATACTTAAATTCACACAGGACACCGATAAGACAGGAGAAGTACTCCAGATATAACAAACTGACCCTAGCCAACCGACACATAAACTACTGCAGCATAAATACTGGAGGCTGAGACAGGAGGGGTCAGGAGACACTGTGGCCCCATCCGATGATACCCCCGGACAGGGCCAAACAGGAAGGATATAACCCCACCCACTTTGCCAAAGCACAGCCCCCACACCACTAGAGGGATATCTTCAACCACCAACTTACCATCCTGAGACAAGGCCGAGTATAGCCCACAAAGATCTCCGCCACGGCACAACCCAAGGGGGGGGGGGGCGCCAACCCAGACAGGAAGATCACGTCAGTGACTCAACCCACTCAAGTGATGCACCCCTCCTAGGGACGGAATGAAAGAGCACCAGTAAGCCAGTGACTCAGCCCCTGTAATAGGGTTAGAGGCAGAGAATCCCAGTGGAGAGAGGGGAACCGGCCAGGCAGTGACAGCAAGGGCGGTTCGTTGCTCTAGAGGCTTTCCGTTCACCTTCACACTCCTGGGCCAGACTACACTCAATCATATAACCCACTGAGGAGATGAGTCTTCGGTAAAGACTTAAAAGTTGAGACCGAGTCTGCGTCTCTCACATGGGTAGGCAGACCATTCCATTAAAATGGAACTATATAGGAGAAAGCCCTGCCTCCAGCTGTTTGCTTAGAAATTCTAGGGACAATTAGGAGGCCTGCGTCTTGTGACCGTAGCGTACGTGTAGGTATGTACGGCAGGACCAAATCGGAAAGATAGGTAGGAGCAAGCCCATGTAATGCTTTGTAGGTTAGCAGTAAAACCTTGAAATCAGCCCTTGCCTTAACAGGAAGGCAGTGTAGGGAGGCTAGCACTGGAGTAATATGATAACATTTTTGGGGTTCTAGTCAGGATTCTAGCAGCCGTATTTAGCACTAACTGAAGTTTATTTAGTGCTTTATCCGGGTAGCCGGAAAGTAGAGCATTGCAGTAGTCTAACCTAGAAGTAACAAAAGCATGGATTAATTTTTCTGCATCATTTTTGGACAGAAAGTTTCTGATTTTTGCTATGTTACGTAGATGTAAAAAAGCTGTCCTTGAAACAGTCTTGATATGTTCGTCAAAAGAGAGATCAGGGTCCAGAGTAACGCCGAGGTCCTTCACAGTTTTATTTGAGACGACTTTACAACCATCAAGATTAATTGTCAGATTCAATAGAAGATCTCTTTGTTTCTTGGGACCTAGAACAAGCATCTCTGTTTTGTCCGAGTTTAAAAGTAGAATGTTTGCAGCCATCCACTTCCTTATGTCTGAAACACAGGCTTCTAGCGAGGGCAATTTTGGGGCTTCACCATGTTTCATTGAAATGTACAGCTGTGTGTCATCCGCATAGCAGTGAAAGTTAACATTATGTTTTCGAATGACATCCCCAAGAGGTAAAATATATAGTGAAAACAATAGTGGTCCTAAAACGGAACCTTGAGGAACACCGAAATGTACAGTTGATTTGTCAGAGGACAAACCATTCACAGAGACAAACTGATATCTTTCCGACAGATAAGATCTAAACCAGGCCAGAACTTGTCCGTGTAGACCAATTTGGGTTTCCAACCTCTCCAAAAGAATGTGGTGATCGATGGTATCAAAGGCAGCACTAAGGTCTCTATCATCTCTATCATCTATCAATGGGTAACAGTGGTGACTTGTTTTGCTTGACTCGCACGGTTTTCCAGCCAAAAAGCATAGACCCAACTCACCTGCTTTTACACGATGATTTGACTATTATTTGTTCAATGTTTATTTTGAAAAACATATTTAAAAAGGAATAGTTTCACCATATTAAAAAAAAAGTTCACTAAATTAAATGAATATTAATCTTCAGAAATTATTTTGTCAAACAAGAACATAACTAGGGCTAACAATGATGGTAATAAACTTGAAGAACTTTGGGTTAAAGACCCAATACAGTCAGAAACATGATATTCCTGTGTTTTATAAATATTTCCACACTATGAGTTTGAGATAATACTGTGAAATTGTGAAAATTATGATAATTCCCTTTTAGTGTAAGACTGTTTGGTGATTGGAGTTTTGGCCTGCCTGGTGACATCACCAGGCGGTACATTTGTTAATAAACCAATAAGAAAGAGAATAACTACTAGTTTTTAGTTTTCCCTGCCCTACTTTGACCACTCCCAGACAGTCATAGCAAAATTCTTGCTTGAGAAATTGCTCGTTGCTAAAAGGCTATTTTGGTTTATTTTTGACCATTTTAATTGAAAACAATCACAGTACGATCCTTAATTTTTACCCAGAAATTGTTTGAAATGTAGATAAAAACTGCTGCATTGGACCTTTAAAAACATGCAAAGGACATGTTCTGAAGTTTGGCACCTTAGCAAATTTTTATTCAAAAGAAAAATCTGATTTATTGAATTTCCCATGTGGTCAATATTAAAGGGCACTTCATTGAGTATAACAGGCTTATACAATTCAGTATTGGTGCACAATTTCTCCTTTAAATATCAAAGGGGCGCAAAATGTTCTCTATTTGTGGAACAACCCAAGTAATAACAGTGATGATGTGTTAATGTAATATCTTGGGCTCCCGAGCGGCGCAGCGGTCTAAGACACTGTATCTCAGTGCAAGAGGCATCACTACAGTCCCTGGTTCGAATCCATCCTGTATCACATCTGGCTGTGATTGGGAGTCCTATAGGGCGGCGCACAATTGGCCCAGCGTTGTCTGGGTTTGGCTGGTGTAGGCCGTCATTGTAAATAAGAATTTGTTCTTAACTGACTTGCTAAGTTAAATAATGGTTAAATAAATATAAATATCCCTTTCTCTCCCTTTCTCTCTACCCCCCCCCCCCCCCCCCTCTCTCTCTCAAGGTGGAGCCACAGTGATCTCAGTGCCCTCTCACCTCCAGGACTCCTCCGTGCACTACAACATTCCAGAGCTGCAGAGCACCCCCAGCCGGCCGCCCCCGCCACACACACACCCTCACACACACCCGCACGCACACTCCATCCAACACCCGCACTCACACCCGCACCCCCAGCCCAATGGGCAGCACTGCCCCCCGCACCCCCACCGAGAGCCCCCAGGAGCGAGGGAGGAGCAGTCTGCACCAGAGGACTCAGAAGAAGACGAGGAAGAGGAGGAAGAGGAGGCCCCAGTACCCAGGTGGCAGGGGATTGAAGCGATCTTTGAAGCCTATCAGGAATACATTGAAGGTAAGCAGTCAGTCACTTTTCTGTTTATTTAAAGGCCCAGTGCAGTCAAAACGTTATTATTTTTTTGGGGGGCTGTTTTAGTGGGGTGAAGTTTTGTCCTGCCTGGCAGTGAATTAGTTAATAGACCAATAAGAAAGAGAGCTCCAAACCTCTCTGCCAATAAAATATAGTTTTCAGTTTTCCCCTTCCCACTTAGAGCACTACCAGACACTCCTAGTCAAATTCTTGCTTGAGAAATTGCTATTTGCTAAGAAGCTTTTTTTTCTTCTTTTTTTGACCATTTTAATTGAAAACAATCACAATAAGGTACTTAACTGGCTGCATTGGACCTTTAATGACTAATGTCCTTGATTTTGGAATCGTTCATGTATGGTTGAAATCTAGAGACCAATGGACATTTATGACTTTTTGGTTATGAGTAGTTGTAGCGTATTCCCAACACTAGAGGGTGGTATTTATCTTTTTCTACTACTCTGTTGGTCCAACAAATAGGATGTAAACAGTCAAACATACATACACTATCTGTAATGAGTCTTGTGTAGTGAGTTGTGTGCTGCTTGCCTGAGGCAGTATGGTCTGCTGTAGCTCTAGCTGTCTGCTGCTCTCTGGTTATTGGTACATGGGGAGAGACAGGTAGGGAGTGTTAGCGTGGATGCTAATGAGAACCCAGGTCATATCCCCTCAGGCTCACTGTTATTCTCTTCTCCTTCCTCTCTCCCTCTCCTCCTCTGCCTCCCTCCTCTCCTTCTCCTCCTTCTCCTCTCCCCCCCTTCTCTTCCCCCGCCTTCGGTCCTCCCTCCCTCCTTCAGAGCAAGGTGTGGAGCGCCAGGTGCTGCAGAGCCAGTGTCGGAGACTGGAGAACCAGCACTACAACCTGAGCCTGACAGCAGAGCAGCTCTCCCACAGCATGGGGGTAAGACCCTGTCTGCTACATCTATCATCACTGAGCTTCTTTCAAATCGTTTGGAGGAAATATAGTTTCTATTTTAATCAGCTATGTTCAATTGTATTCTTCATACTGTAAAATATTATTAAATAATGCCACAGAATTCTAAGCAAATGTGTGTGTGTGTGTGTGTGTGTGTGTGTGTGTGTGTGTGTGTGTGTGTGTGTGTGTGTGTGTGTGTGTGTGTGTGTGTGTGTGTGTGTGTGTGTGTGTATACTTGTGCTGCGTTTTTGTTACTTTCTCTTTATGGTGTTGTTACATTTTTGTTAATATGGTTTTATTGACTCTACTCCCCTCTCTCTCTCTCTCGCTCTCTCTCCTCTCTCTCCTCTCTCTCCTCTCTCTCTCTTCCCCCCCCCCCTCCTTCTCTGTTTAAAGGAGTTGATGTCTCAGAGACAGAAGTTGGCGGTGGAGAGGGAGAAGTTACAGGCCGAGTTGGAGCACTTCAGGAAGTGTCTGACGCTGCCGCAGCCCCACTGGGCCAGGGGAGGGCACTACAAGGGTTACCCCCCCAGGTGACAGCTCCACAGGAGAGAGGGATGGATTCATGGATTCATTGATAGATGGATGGGGCTGCCGCCAGCCTGCCAGGGACGGTGCCACCAGCCAGTGGTCTGTGCTAACCCTGGGGTCAGAGGGAGCAACGGGCACGTCACACACGGGGCAAAGCTCTAGGACGGCATGGTCAACACACACACAAACATACAGAAGAACACACTCACACCATTCTCTTCAGCAGGCACCAGTTACTCTCTTACATTGCAGTCCCAGCCCCATCCTGGGCTCACCTCACAGCCACGCCCACACAGACAATCCTGCAACCGGAGAGCAGCTCAGCCCTAGAATGGGTGTGGTCACGTGACAGAGCGCCATCTACCACCAATCCAATGCCCTACCTCTGGCCAATCGGACAGGACTGAACCTCCCAGCATCTCTCCTGGCGGCAGGTCAGGCCAGCTTTCAAACTTGAAATGCACTTAAAGAGAAAGACCTGAAGAACTACCTGGTGGTACTGTGTTACGACAAAGAACTGTTCAAATTAGGGAAGAACTTACAAAATGCACATTTTGGAATGAATAAAGGAAATGTTTTATTTCGAGATGAGAATAAGAATTTAAAAGGTGCTTCAGCCTTGTATTGTAAATAATATTAAGACTAAAAATAATTTTGTATGTTTTTATTACTTTAATCATTGTTCTATTAAGAAGAAGAAAATAAGCCTGTCATTTTTTTATATGTTCATGCTTTTTTGGTTGAAACAGAAAGCTTTGCTTTTAGTGTTTGTTCTGCTGCTGTTCAGGACTGCCCTGTTCGGGGGTGTAGATTGAAGGAGAAAAGGAGAGAGAGAACATGCTCCATTCCTCTCCTCTCCCCCTTTGACCCAGCCATGTGTTCTGCCATAGCAGCAGCCTGAGCTCCAGCCACAGCCCTCCCTCCCCTGGCCTCCAGGCCCCGTAAGGCTCACTGAGATGGGGGTAAGACCTAACTCCAGGCCCCACAGGCCTCCCAGATCCATGCACTCCGCCAGAACACCAGCCCCACACAGAACCCCTCCTGTCAGGAACAGCATGTTTTACCACTCTCCCTGTGTGAGTAGTTACCCATGGGAAAGAGTGAGTGACAGCTACAGTTACAATGTCATCCTTTACTTTCTCTCTCTCCTTTTCCCCCCTTCAGCTCTAGTCCAGGGATGAGCCCTTAGTAGAACTGTTAACTGATAACTAGACCCGTCTCTCTGGACCTTATCATTAAGCACGAGGGGCACAACACACATTATGATGAGACATTCATATCACTGAACCCACAGAGAGGAGGGAACAATGCAGACAATACCACGTCAAGATTCTTCTCCTTTGTGTTTGCCATAAAAGGAAATAGTGCCAAAAAGTAGCCCTCCCTCGCACAAAATATCATGCGACTTTTTTAAACCTCCAAATAGAGTAATTAAACTAACTCCCTGAATTTAAATGACCATCCCACTTCTAAACATATTATATTACTACATTGATCCCACTTATCATAATGTCAAATCCCTTGCCAACAATTGGTTAATGGACAATTGTTTTTCACTTGAGGGCCTTCAAATCCAAAGTCAATGAAAGGTTCTCTTTTGCCAAGTATATGAATCCTTGTCCTGCTCTGCACTGTGCATCTATAGTGTGTGTTTTCATGCCTACATCAGTCCACCTTGCTGCTGGCCATAGCTGTCTCCTGTGCCTCAGTACCCCTGTTCCCCAGTCTCTCTATTCCCCTACCTTCCTTCTGTGGGAGTGTCTGGCCTTTTAGCCTTGCAGGAGGACCTCCGGCAGCATAGATCGCAATGCAGCGTGGGTATTGTAGTGCTGTCAGTCAGAGTTGACAAGGCTGAGTATGTAGTCCTAAACGGGTTCTGTTTGAACTCCAGTCTGATGCTGTGGATGTGAGATGGCAGGGAGGGGAGGGTGGCTGCAGGTCTGGTCCCTACATCCCTCTTTGTTCCACTCCTGGTGAGCTCTCAAAGGAACACCCAGTTAGGGAGGCGGAACCATGTTTACAGACCAGAGCAGAGCTACGATAGGAGCACCACTTGTCAATCAGACAGCAAGCGCTACCACTGAGTTAAGCAGCCAATGAGTTAGCGGGAGGACGTTAGGCCCTTCCCCAGAGCCTCCTTACTCTACCACGCACGCACACGCAATAGCCCCCTTACTCTATGGAGGATGTCTAGACTCTAGATGCTGTGAAACTCTGATTTTAAAATGTACTTGTTTGAATTAATTGTAATGTAATATATTATTTGTTGAATGTAGTAATTAGGTATTTATGAATATATTGCTGTAATTTCAGACAAAAAAATAAAAGAAAATATTTCAAAAATGTACTTGAATAGTTTAGTCTTCTCTTGGCACCATATCTTCCTGCAGGTTCACTGCATCCTTTTTCAGTATCTGAGTAAAATTCGAACTCTGATGTGTGTTTAACAGTGAGACTGAAGTCACACATGTCTGATAGAGATGGGGGTTATCAATTAAGTGTTTCTACTACATTGGATTTACCATCTGTTTATTATGAGGCAGGCAAAAACTGACAAGAGAAAATATAGTGAAATCATCAAATCACTCTTATGTCAAAACTTAATTATCTGTGATTACTGGACATAATATGTGATGGTTAGAATATGCATGGCATAGTTATAAAATGACAGTGTAGATTGTTACAGTACTTAACCACAACTGTTAGTATAGGACTCGGGAAGGACAAATCTTACCATTACATAGCATAGCTTTATATCCTTTAATAAAATGGTTAGTTCTGGCCTGGCATTATGATTATTGCAAACTAAAAGGTGTTTTCCATTGACGCTATATATCACTGTATTATATCAATAACTCTTTGTTAATATTAATTATGATTAAAACTAAAAGTTTCACAACAAAGTATTCAGTGATAAAGTTCATATGAATCATCACAGCCTGAAGGGCAGTCCTTCAGTTGCAGTCAGACAAGTTTCTCTACTCTTCCATCAAACCCTATCTACCCTACAGTAGGCTGGAAGTGGTGTGTTGGAGGACCAGTAGGGGGCACTCTTCCCTCTGGTCTAAGGAGTTCCCAATGCCCAGGGGCACTGACAGGGACATTGCCCTGCGTAAGGTGCAGCCTTTCAGACGGATGTCCTGACTGTGGTCATTAAAGATTCCATGGTACTTATTGTAACAGTAAGTGATGTAACCCTGGTGTCCTGGCTAACTTATTACACCCCTCAATCCTAATGGGTTTATACTGTGTGTTACTCCTCACCTCTACACCATGAAAGCTGATGTCTGGTGAGAATTCTGGCACAAATGGTTGCACCCATAGTTGTGTATGACTAGAGATTGATCCAGTCATAAGGTCATTTAGCAACATTTGAGTTTATGTCTTGTTCGGAAATGACATTCTCATTCTGGATTGGATAGATTTGTATCACCCTTATTACTGCTTGTAGATATTTAACACTACCTCCAACAGAGGACTTGTGGATTGGCAGTAAAAATCAAACACGGGCTACAATGGAAAACTATTACGTGTAGTTGAATTTCTCTGCACCAAGAGATACAGCCAAGCAGTCATCAACATCCACAATCTCTCAAAGGTGCCTCTGGGAATACTATCTCTTTCAAAATAAAAGTTCCCAGGGTGTAAACAATAACGGTGCCTCAACATTACAGTAAAATAAAAGTCGTAACAAAAGTAAGGCTAGAGATTTTTATATCAACATAAGTCTAGGCTTTAGAACTTCCATTACTACATATGTGTTACATCTCTGATTGTTTTGCCTGCCTGCTCTCATCCTTTTGGTTCTCAGCCTCTCTCACTTCCTTTTCTGAAATTTCTGACCCCACAAGCTGCATTACACATGCTCTTAAAGGCCTCATCATTTTCCACAGGATGTTTTGTACAGTTGTTCTCAAATTCAACTTCTGGACAAGTCAACAGTTCCATCAAGAGTTTTCTTAATTTACCAGAATGTCCTTGGCCTGTTAGTTGACTCTTTATCTCATAATGTATGTATATACTTGTTGCCCAAACTCTAGGATCATAATGTGATTGGGCAGTTGTCAGGCCATCCTTATTTACTTTACACCTTGCTGAAACAGAGGTAATTATGGGATTGCCCTTGGGAAAGACTGCTGTGAATTGTACACGTTGCTTAACGCTTCTGATCAATGTTGGTGACTCCATTGTTTTGCCTTTTCCAAGAAAGCTCTCTGTTAGTGTTTCCTCCCCATCTAGAAGTAAAACACAGAAGTTGGGCTCTGGATAGTATGTGCCTAGACTGAAGTATTTTGCTGTCTCATTTTGAATGCCGTTGTCAACCTGGCTTGGCCTCTTGAAATCCCCCTCAGGAAACTCAGTCTGTTGACATCACTGTTGGTGGGATGCCAGAGTGAGTGTTAGAGTGCTTTCTGACTATCTCTAAATAAGAGCTGTACACTTGGTTAAAGCTTCCAGTATCAGCGTCAATGAAACTGAAATAGATCAGATCGTCAGTATCCTCTCCTCTCAACTCGCTAACAAGCTGTTTAGTTTCTGCATGATTTTTTAGATATTCTCTGATATCCGTATGTGGTATTTCTTAAGGTCAGGTATGGGGCCATATTTAATGGTACTATTGGGTCCCCAGGTAAATGAAATGTTTTTTCCTCTTTTTCTACCAGTTGAGGCAGCTGCTTCCTGAGCTCAGGAGGATCTTTGCCATTGAGGCCAATGATGATGGCCACGTCTTTCAGGAGCTCCTTATCTTCCTCCTTAAAGCCTGTATCCTCGAACAACATCAGTAACCTTTGAACCTGCGACTGGATTTGCTCCAGTGGTCGGTTGTTGTCAGGTAGTGGGACCCACATGGGCACATTGATCAGAAACTTGATCTTTTGATTCTGCTTCTGCTTCTGGGTTTGTTAGGAGAAATAACAAACACAAAGCATGTAAGGTTAGAAAATGATAATACTTTTGGTTAAAGGTCACTGTTAGAAATTTGCAGTATCCCTTGGAGAGGATATATTTCAACTGAAGCACATTGACCTCTCACTGTAATTCATAGATATGAGCCCAGATGTTGTTCTACTACAATAACACTGTTGTTGGCACACCTGACTGGAACCCTGGTTGAGCTCGTTCCGTTCATCTTGTCTTCCACCCCTCCCCTGTCCCTCTTCCTACTAGAGGGCCCTGGCTGTGGGGTGTTGTTCGACCTCTTGGCACCAGGGGGCAAACCTTGCAGCTCAGTATTCTCCAAACTGCAGAACAAAACAGGAATAAATCATGCTTTGTTTAAACAGGTGTTATAACATAACTACCAGTAATAGGAATACTTACTTTGTTTTCCTCCAAAACTCCCTACATTAATAATTTTCACCAAATGGTGTCCACACTATCCCCAATCTCCCTACTGTATTATGTGGTCGCTGGTGTCTGGGTTGTTGACATGAGACTGTCTGGTGGGCGGCTTCACAGTAGAGTCTGAGGGGAGAAACAGGCTATTCGGAGACAGAGCATTTGGGGAGGGAGGTAGAGATAGTGTTAGATTGAATGTGTAGTGATAAACCATCCTCTTCTCACCTGGTGGTACTTTACAAGCTGGGATGTCTACAGATTCATCAGACGCCTTCCCCAAACAGCAGGAGAACATTGAGGAGCGGGGATATGGGGTCTTTCTTCTGATCTTTCTCATGATCTTTGTCTCTGTTGTCTGTTATTACCCTCCATGATGTCTCGGACAGACCTACTGTTATTACCCTCCATGATGTCTCGGACAGACCTACTGTTATTCCCCTCCATGATGTCTCGGACAGACCTACTGTTATTACCCTCCATGATGTCTCGGACAGACCTACTGTTATTACCCTCCATGATGTCTCGGACAGACCTACTGTTATTACCCTCCATGATGTCTCGGACATACCTACTGTTATTACCCTCCATGATGTCTCGGACAGACCTACTGTTATTACCCTCCATGATGTCTCGGACAGACCTACTGTTATTACCCTCCATGATGTCTCGGACAGACCTACTGTTATTACCCTCCATGATGTCTCGGACAGACCTACTGTTATTACCCTCCATTATGTCTCGGACAGACCTACTGTTATTACCCTCCATGATGTCTCGGACAGACCTACTGTTATTACCCTCCATGATGTCTCGGACAGACCTACTGTTATTACCCTCCATGATGTCTCGGACAGACCTACTGTTATTACCCTCCATGATGTCTCGGACAGACCTACTGTTATTACCCTCCATGATGTCTCGGACAGACCTACTGTTATTACCCTCCATGATGTCTCGGACAGACCTACTGTTATTACCCTCCATGATGTCTCGGACAGACCTACTGTTATTACCCTCCATGATGTCTCGGACAGACCTACTGTTATTACCCTCCATGATGTCTCGGACAGACCTACTGTTATTACCCTCCATGATGTCTCGGACAGACCTACTGTTATTACCCTCCATGATGTCTCGGACAGACCTACTGTTATTACCCTCCATGATGTCTCGGACAGACCTACTGTTATTACCCTCCATGATGTCTCGGACAGACCTACTGTTATTACCCTCCATGATGTCTCGGACAGACCTACTGTTATTACCCTCCATGATGTCTCGGACAGACCTACTGTTATTACCCTCCATGATGTCTCGGACAGACCTACTGTTATTCCCCTCCATGATGTCTCGGACAGACCTACTGTTATTACCCTCCATGATGTCTCGGACATACCTACTGTTATTACCCTCCACGATGTCTCGGACAGACCTACTGTTATTACCCTCCACGATGTCTCGGACAGACCTACTGTTATTACCCTCCACGATGTCTCGGACAGACCTACTGTTATTACCCTCCACGATGTCTCGGACAGACCTACTGTTATTACCCTCCATGATGTCTCGGACAGACCTACTGTTATTACCCTCCATGATGTCTCGGACATACCTACTGTTATTACCCTCCATGATGTCTCGGACAGACCTACTGTTATTACCCTCCATGATGTCTCGGACAGACCTACTGTTATTACCCTCCATGATGTCTCGGACAGACCTACTGTTATTCCCCTCCATGATGTCTCGGACAGACCTACTGTTATTACC
This sequence comes from Salvelinus namaycush, assembly GCF_016432855.1. NCBI lineage: Eukaryota > Metazoa > Chordata > Actinopteri > Salmoniformes > Salmonidae > Salvelinus > Salvelinus namaycush. Next base: position 16,256,157 of record NC_052336.1, on the reverse strand, counting down.
CTCCATGATGTCTTGGACAGACCTACTGTTATTACCCTCCATGATGTCTCTGACAGACCTACTGTTATTACCCTCCATGATGTCTTGGACAGACCTACTGTTATTACCCTCCATGATGTCTCGGACAGACTTACTGTTATTACCCTCCATGATGTCTCGGACAGACCTACTGTTATTACCCTCCATGATGTCTCGGACAGACCTACTGTTATTACCCTCCATGATGTCTCGGACATACCTACTGTTATTACCCTCCATGATGTCTCGGACAGACCTACTGTTATTACCCTCCATGATGTCTCGGACAGACCTACTGTTATTACCCTCCACGATGTCTCGGACAGACCTACTGTTATTACCCTCCATGATGTCTCGGACAGACCTACTGTTATTACCCTCCATGATGTCTCGGACAGACCTACTGTTATTACCCTCCATGATGTCTCGGACATACCTACTGTTATTACCCTCCATGATGTCTCGGACAGACCTACTGTTATTACCCTCCATGATGTCTCGGACATACCTACTGTTATTACCCTCCATGATGTCTCGGACAGACCTACTGTTATTACCCTCCATGATGTCTCGGACAGACCTACTGTTATTACCCTCCATGATGTCTCGGACAGACCTACTGTATGAAAGCACAATACAAGACTCAGATGAGGAAAGGATCTGTGTCAAATCAAATTATATGTGCAATACATCTCCATTTCACAAATCTTCTTCTTAATTTGATAAATAATTGTAAATAGCAATACTTTTTTTGAGCACTTTCCTGTTACCGAGAATGGATTCTCATTTGATTACTGGCTATTGACATTTTATAAATCCAACCATACTTCATTGACACTTGAATGTTGATAGAGAATATACTAGAGCTTAGAATAGCATACTACATTTGATGAAGACATCGAGCAACCCATTCACTATTTCCTTGTTTCTTAGTGAAACTAAATGATTCAGATGAAGGTTCTTCCTAATGCCTCTAAAGATGGAGATATGATTTGACCTATGTAAAAATATATATCTGTTGGTGTTCTCAGCAATCTACCCCAGTAGTTTCCCTGTGGGACTTGTGTTGTGTTGCAGGTCACCAACATTCCTCCACCATGTTGAATATTTCATTAGAGACCCATCTTCCCTTTCAGATATGTTCGCTAGAAAACTCTTGCGTCCCTGGTACTGTTCCTTATTTACTGTACAACATGAGGAAGCATTGTTGTGAGCACATTTTGGATAACTAAGGTTCCAAATATTATTTGTGGAACTAAAACAAGTTGACTAACATTTGGGGGTGATTACTAATACTGTATTTTAATACAGACAGCAATAAGTGACTACTTAAAAAAAAATATATATATATATTCAATACAGATATCAGAAAGCCACTACTTAAAAAAAATATTTAAATTCAGATCTCAGGAAGTGATTCAGAAACAATTTAATCGGCAACCTTCAACTAATGGCAGATTAGTTGAACTAGCGTAAATTAACAAACAAATCAACCAATCAGATATTACTTCTTGAACAGCACATACAGACATCATGATACATACAGCGCATTCAGAAAGTATTCAGACCCGTTCACTTTTTCCACATTTTGTTACGTTACAGCCTTATTCTAAATGGATTAAATAAAAAATATCCTCATCAATCTACACATAATACCCCATAATGACAAAGCGAAAAAAGGTTACCTTATCGGTTACCCAGGATCGAGGGGAAAATGAACATAGCAAAGTACAGAGAGATCCTTGATGAAAACCTGCTCCAGAGCACTCAGGACCTCAGACTGGGTCGAAGGTTTACCTTCCAACAGGACAATGACCCTAAGCACACAGCCAAGACAACGCAGGAGTAGCTTCAGGACAAGTCTCTGAATGTCCTTGAGTGGCCCAGCCAGAGCCCGGACTTAAACCCGATCTAACATCTCTGGAGAGACCTGAAAATATCTGTGCAGCGACACTCCCCATCCAACCTGACAGAGCTTGAGAGGATCTGCTGAGAAGAATGGGAGAAACTCCCACAAATACAGGTGTGCCAAGCTTGTAGCGCCATACCCAAGAAGACTCAAGGCTGTAATCGCTGTCAAAGGTGCTTCAACAAAGTACTGAGTAAGGGGTCTGAATACTTATGTAAATGTGATATTTCAGTTTTTTTTTTTATATACATTTGCACACACAAAAAACTGTTTTTGCTTTGTCATTAAGAGGTATTATTGTAAAATTGACTGAATGTGTTTTTTCCCTCATCAATCTACATACAGTAAAAAAATATGTTTTTATCAATTTTAGAATAAGGATGCAATGCAAGAAAATGTGGAAAAGTCAAGGGGTGTGAATACTTTCCGAATGCACTGTCTGTTTTTCCATTTAGAAATAAAAGCATTTTATGTATCTAGTTCCCCCCCTACTTCTGCAACTACTATATTTTAGTTATAACATTTTCATGAATCTTTAAAAGAAAAATGAATTTTTCTTCCAATTTATCATTACATAATATTTAGTGTAGATCATTGACAAAAAAAATGGCAATCAAATCCATTTTAATCCCACTTTGTAACGCAATAAAATGTGAAGAAGTCCAAGTGGGTTGTAGAATTACTATAGGCACTGTATAGCCAAAATTAAAAATGTAGCTTCACTGTCCAAATTCACAGTGCTTGACTTGGGCAGGAGCTCACCGGAGCTGAGTACTGGCACTTAACATGTTCTTCTGCTTGAGCTCCTGTTCCTCTTATAGAATATTAGCACAAAAGTATTGTGGAGCTCCTGCACCAATATAAACAGTACCGACACCCAAAATGAGTACCGGCACCTATTTCAGTACAAGTCAAGCACTGCAAATTCATATGGTGAGGACTGTAAGTACAAACAAGGTGTCTTCTTGTTTCAAACATACACATCATACCAGTTTTAAAGGGATATTTTCCTGAGAATACATTATTTTACACTTACTGGTACCTTGGCTGTAGTCGATTCAACAATGCAGTGTTTGGATATTCCCTTAGATACTTAGTCTTATATTTAGTTTTGTTATTATTACCGTTAACACTTATGCCTCTGTAATAACACTAACATTTTATTAACATGTTGTGTTACATATTGCATTTTCCCGATTGCATAGCAATGTAGTTGAGTTGATCATGTACAGTAAAGGTAATTAAAGGCAATTTACACTTGAGCCTTGTACTGAATCCCCACCCTTGTCCTTTAGTGTCAGAAGAATTACATAAACAAAAATACTTTGTGTTGTGTATATTTACGCTGCTAAGTTGTCATATAGGCCTATATTCCCTGTTCCTGATAGTCAATCCTGTCAATTTAGACAAATACGTAAATATACAATAAAACCTGAAACAAAGTCTTACCCACTAATCGTCTTCTGATCACTCCACTGTCTTTACATGACTTTTTTATTCATGCTTCAATGAGTGGTCCTTTGAGGCAGAAGCTCTGTATGTGAGCTGTTGAAGGTTCCTCTTTATGAAGCCCAGAATAGGATGTGGCCTCTTATACCTCTCAAGAATGAAGTTATCTACATATTCTGCTCCTTTTCTAATAGGTGGAGGGAAGCATCTAAGAGGGAGAGGCATACTGTATAGCCTTCCCAACAGTCATCTAAGAGGGAGAGGCATACTGTATAGCCTTCCCAACAGTCATCTAAGAGGGAGAGGCATACTGTATAGCCTTCCCAACAGTCATCTAAGAGGGAGAGGCATACTGTATAGCCTTCCCAACAGTCATCTAAGAGGGAGAGGCATACTGTATAGCCTTCCCAACAGTCATCTAAGAGGGAGAGGCATACTGTATAGCCTTCCCAACAGTCATCTAAGAGGGAGAGGCATACTGTATAGCCTTCCCAACAGTCATCTAAGAGGGAGAGGCATACTGTATAGCCTTCCCAACAGTCATCTAAGAGGGAGAGGCATACTGTATAGCCTTACCAACAGTCATCTAAGAGGGAGAGGCATACTGTATAGCCTTCCCAACAGTCATCTAAGAGGGAGAGGCATACTGTATAGCCTTCCCAACAGTCATCTAAGAGGGAGAGGCATACTGTATAGCCTTCCCAACAGTCATCTAAGAGGGAGAGGCATACTGTATAGCCTTACCAACAGTCATCTAAGAGGGAGAGGCATACTGTATAGCCTTCCCAACAGTCATCTAAGAGGGAGAGGCATACTGTATAGCCTTCCCAACAGTCATCTAAGAGGGAGAGGCATACTGTATAGCCTTCCCAACAGTCATCTAAGAGGGAGAGGCATACTGTATAGCCTTCCCAACAGTCATCTAAGAGGGAGAGGCATACTGTATAGCCTTCCCAACAGTCATCTAAGAGGGAGAGGCATACTGTATAGCCTTCCCAACAGTCATCTAAGAGGGAGAGGCATACTGTATAGCCTTCCCAACAGTCATCTCATGGTCACTTTTGGAAAACAGGATTTAGCAAGTTGGTGGCCATGAATCATGTCAAGCTAAACTTTGACACACACACACACACACACACACACACACACACACACACACACACACACACACACACACACACACACACACACACACACACACACACACACACACACACATACACACACAATAATGTGTCATTACACAGTAGCCTGTCTATGTGTGTAACTGTAGTACATGCATTTGTGGGAAAAATTACAGTAAAGTGTGACTGCTTATTTTAATGAATAAAATTAGTTTTATTGAGGCAGTAGTGTAGGCTTACAGATATCTCTATAGACAGGTTTGTCACACCCTGATCTGTTTCACCTGTCTTTATGCTTGTCTCCACCCCCCTCCAGGTGTCGCCCATCTTCCTCATTATCCCCAGTGTATTTATACCTGTGTTCTCTGTTTGTCTGTTACCAGTTTGTCTTGTCTTGTCAAGCTTACCAGCGTGTTTTTCCGTGCTCCTGTTTTCCTAGTCTCTGTTTTTCTAGCCCTCCCGGTTCTGACCAGTTCTGCCTGCCCTGACGCTGAGCCCGGCTGCCTGATCATTCAGCCTGCTCTGACACTGAGCCCGCCTGCCTGACCATTCTACCTGCCTTGACCTCGAGCCTGCCTGCCCCACTGTACCTTTCAGACTATGACCTGGTTTATGAACTTCTGCCTGTCCCCGACCTGCCAATTGCCTGCCCCTTGTATTTCAATAAATATCAGAGACTCGAACCATCTGCCTCCTGTGTCTGCATCTGGGTCTCGCCCTGTGTCGTTATAAGGTTAGCTGACAACGTAACGAAAACGATGTGCACGCTTCAATGGGGCAGAAGTCCATGTGTTGTTGCCTGATAGCTAGCAACAATGACAATAAGCTGCCTTGTGGGGAATCGTAGGTGGCTCGTTTCAGCTAGTTTTAACTTGTTCTTGATACCATGTCTTGTTTTTTAGGTGTTTTGACTGTTGCCACATCTTTGCCAATATGGCAACAACTGTAAAGATATATTTGAGAGACAACAAGTGCTAATTGTGTAAGTCTATTTATGTTTTCAATAAATATTGGAGATGAAGTATAGTTTACATGCTGTCAACAATCTTAGCCAGCCCCATTGGTCAAAATGATCCAAGATTAGACCAGAAATAGATCCCACTTGTGACCGATGTAAACAGGCTCCTGCTACTTTATTACACATGTTTTGGACATGGCCGAACTGGACAGATTTCTGGATATCAATTTTTTAAACCTTTTCTAAGATACTGGAGAGACCTATAGAACCTTCTGCCTTTACTGCATAATTAAGAGTGGCACCACAGGAGGCCCCTCAACAGTTCTATGGAGTGGCACCACAGGAGGCCCCTCAGCAGTTCTATGGAGTGGCACCACAGGAGGCCCCTCAACAGTTCTATGGAGTGGCACCACGGGAGGCCCCTCTAAACAGTTCTATGGAGTAGCACCACGGTAGGCCCCTCAACAGTTCTATGGAGTGGCACCACGGGAGGCTCCTCTAAACAGTTCTATAGAGTGGCACCACAGGAGGCCCCTCTAAACAGTTCTATGGAGTGGCACCACAGGAGGCCCCTCTAAACAGTTCTATGGAGTGGTACCACAGGAGGCCCCTCTAAACAGTTCTATGGAGTGGCACAACAGGAGGCCCCTCTAAACAGTTCTATGGAGTGGCACCAAAGAAGGCCCCTCTAAACAGTTATATGGAGTGGCACCACAGGAGACCCCTCTAAACAGTTCTATGGAGTGGCACCACAGGAGGCCCCTCTAAACAGTTCTATGGAGTGGCACCACAGGAGGCCCCTCTAAACAGTTATTTGGAGTGGCACAACAGGAGGCCCCTCTAAACAGTTCTATGGAGTGGCACCACAGAAGGTCCCTCTAAACAGTTCTATGGAGTGGCACCACAGGAGGCCCCTCTAAACAGTTCTATGGAGTGGCACCACAGGAGGCCCCTCTAAACAGTTATATGGAGTGGCACCACAGGAGGCCCCTCTAAACAGTTCTATGGAGTGGCACCACAGGAGGCCCCTCTAAACAGTTCTATGGAGTGGCACCACAGGAGACCCCTCTAAACAGTTCTATGCAGTGGCACCACAGGAGGCCCCTCTAAACAGTTCTATGGAGTGGCACCACAGGAGGCCCCTCTAAACAGTTCTATGGGCAACATGCTGGCATATACTACTCTTCAAGCTAGACGTCTTCTACTATTTAAGTTGAAGGATGGGTTTCCTCCTACTTTAACCATTTGATAAAGGAAGTTATGCAACATCTCAAGCTAGAGAAAATACGCTACTCCGTTATGGGATCTGCAATGACATTGTATAATATCTGGCAACCTTTCCTATCGTTTGTAGAAGACATGGACCAGCTAATTTCACAACTCCATAAACCAAACCAAATTAGAATTTGTATCATTATTTCATTTTTTATTATTTTTTAACTTTTTGTTTTACATATCTTTGTATTTTTTTTTAAACTATTTGATTATATTATTCATTGTATATCATGCCTGCTTTCAGTCTAGTTTAGGGGTGGGGCTCTAATAGAGCATGGGGGGGTTGGGGGGGTTTGATTTGGTAGCGGATCTGTGTGTGTTCTGCCCTCTACCTGTCTGTCCATTATCTGAATATTCATTAAAAAATGCCAAATATATATATTTTTTAATTCTTAGTCAGCTCTGTCTGTTTTGCCCCATAGCTCCCACGCGTCGGTTGTGTTGCTAAAGAACCCGTCTATACTAACCTGAACAGAGGCGTCATTAGAGTTTCAGAACATTCAGGACTCAGCCCTGAAAACCTGGGGCTGACTCGCCGCGAGGGGGAAGGGTGAAATAATATTACATATAATAAAGCATTGCATGTACTACGCCACCTTTTTTATACATGAGGGGAGGTTATCACATCTAGCCATAATGGTCCTGGAAGCATAGCCATGATGGTCCTGGAAGCATAGCCATAATGGTCCTGGAAGCATAGCCATGATGGTCCTGGAAGCATAGCCAGAATGGTCTCTTCCGGGAAGGTCCCGGATGCATAGCCATTGCTATGCTTCTGGGACCATTCTGGCTACGCACTTAAATATTAACCTCTATATAGACTATAATGTGACAAGATATACATGAATTCATATTTAATATGATTAATTCAACCTGAACAACAGTAGTCATTGTGTGGGTTAACCAGAGATGGAAGAAGAAGGACTTTTCTGTGGGTGGATGACATTTCTCAAGTCGGCTGAGGTCTGATTCTCCACTCTATCATTTCTTAGGAACTGTGCAACATGCGAGAGGGCTGCCCAGTCCCACATGAAAAACATTTCCTGAGGTGTAACATCTATTCTGTCAGTAAATAGAAAGACTACACAACATTGTTAATAATAAAACCTGTAGGATTCTATTCCATGGTCTTACCAGGGCGGAAGACTCATACTAGTTCTGTCGGTGGATAGGTGTGTTGTCCTTACTAGCGCTATCTAGGGCTGTAATTCTAGTTCTGTCGGTGGATAGGTGTGTTGTCCTTACTAGCGCTATCTAGGGCTGTAATTCTAGTTCTGTCGGTGGATAGGTGTGTTGTCCTTACTAGCGCTATCTAGGGATGTAATTCTCCTGCAGTAAACCATATTTTTGTGAGGACATTATTACATGAAATCATGTCAGTTTACACTGACAAACACTGCAACACTAGACATTTTATGTAGAATGCATACGGTGAGGCAAAGTACTGTACATAGTTATTTGGACATAGACTGGCTAAAACTTTTCATTTGGCTCTATACTCCAGCATTTTGGATTTGAGATCAAATGTTTTCTATGAGGTGACAGTACAGAATGTCACCTTTTATTTGAGGGTATTTTCATACATATCTGTTTTAGCGTTTATAAATGAAAGCGCTTTATGTATCTAGTCCCCCCATTTGAATGCGTCATAAGTATTCTGAGAAATTCACTTATAGTGTATTCAATTTAGTCAAGTTAAGTATTTGGTCCCATATTCCTAGCACGCAATGACTATATCAAGCTTGTGACTCTACAAACTTGTTTCAGTTTTTCCCTGAAACTCAAAAGTACTCATTACATTTTGAACGGCTAGCATGATAGGAAAATGGTCCAATTCACACACTTATCAAGAGAGCATCCCTGGTCATCCCTATTGCCTCTAATCTGGCAGACTCACTAAACACAAATACTTTGTTTGTAAATTATGTCTGTGTTGGAGTGTGCTCCTGGTTATCCATAAATAAATAAAAACAAATTGTGCCATCTAGTTTGTTTAATATAGGGAATTTGAAATGATTTATAGCAATTACATTTACTTTTGATACTTAAGTATATTTAAAACCAAATACTTTTAGACTTTTACTCAAGTAGCATTTTATTGGGTGACTCACTTTTACTTGAGTAATTTTCTATTAAGGTATCTTTACTTTCACTTACTGACTGCGACATCATGTCAAAGAAGCAGTCCTTAGTAAAAAAAAATATATCCAGCTGGACTGCTTCATGGCACAGACATGGCAAAGCAATCACTGAATTTATCTAGAGTAGGCGGATCTAAATATACTGAACAAAAATTTTACGCAACATGCAACAACTTCAAAGTTTTTACTGAGTTACAGTTCATATAAGGAGATCAGTCAATTGAAATAAATGAATTAGGCCTGAATTAGCCCTAATCTATGGATTTCACATGATTGGGTAGGGGTGCAGCCATGGGTGGGCCTTGGAGGGCATAGGCCCACCCACTTGGCAGCCAGGCCCAGCCAACCAGAATTATTTTTTTCCACACAAAGGGGCTTTATTACAGACAGAAATACTTAATTCCCAATTTTTTTACATTTCTATCGGTTTTATTATACTTTCGTTGTGTGCTAGATCATATGGGTTGAAAAGTGTTTTTTTTCCTCAGATGAAAGCCTAAGGTCATAGCTAGATTAATAAAATATTGCCCTCTTGCTAGATTCATAACTACAGCCATAGCGAAACAGCTGTCAACTCAACTTTAATAAACTTAACTGGGAAAGCTGATATGCTTCAGTTTTCTGCCATACGACTGGTTTCACATTTTGTTTCCAGTGATTATAAGGTAAAATAGACCTAAAACAACTGTCATTTCTAACTACAATCCCATTATCCAAACGGTTTACTCATTTAGCTAGCTCTTATCAATCTGTAAATTGCAGTGCATGGAGGATGGTATTATTTCTATTGGAAACCGAAAGGTTGCTCGGCGTAATGGAGGTAGAATAATGAGGGAATTAAGTTAAAAAAACAGTGTAGAATACAGCGTATCTGTAGACACACCTCCACCACACCTTCATTTCTTTAATCGCCACCCCAAACGAATAGCGGTTATGATTAGCATGCTATTCTCAAGCTTAAATTCAAGGTCAGAATACACATAAAGAGTGTACATGCAACTGTCTTATGTATCCAGAGGAGCATACATGTAGAAATGTGGGTTATGAGGTGTTCCCTGGCCTAACATAAGGGGATGTACTTTGTCACAACACACACTTAACAAAAATATATACATATTTTAATTACACATACTGAAACATAACATGTTATAACGTTCTGTATGTTGCTTCTTTGATTTCCCAATGTAGGCCTGCCCCCCTCCATCCATAACATTATGTTGTTCCTCTTCCTCAAACTAGACTTACCAGTCTATTCAGAATCATACATGGATAGAAACCTGTTACACAAGGTATCTATCTCTAAACCATCACTGTTACCTCTATTAAGCATGACATTTATACAAATATTTTAAAAGGCATCAACCCAGATTTTTTGGGGAAAAGTCCAACCATACATGGATCAGCCAGACCAAAGCAGGGCGTTTCCTCCAGGGAGTCCATGACCTGTTGAAGAGGACTGCCAAAGCTTCAACTAGAAACAAATCCAATGAGATAACACATTGTACTAAGGAATCAGATAGTTGTGGCATGACAACTTCAGATAAGGGCTCCCACTTCAAAAGATCTGCTGGTCAGCTCTGTCTTCACTAGGACCAGACTTAGGGCCCTATAAAATCGGTTTTACTTTTTGCCTGATTCCATTAGATTTTTTTCTAAATTTCCATTTTGTTTTCCAGGTTTCGTGTTTTCACTCAAAAAAACAACACTTTTAATAGAAAAGTCCACAAGAATGATTAAACCACATCAGAAATGTACTCTTCAGAAAGTAGCAGGAAATACAAATCACTGACGCATTCTGTTCATGCCTTATGATAAACTTGGGCTAATTAATGTTCAATAAGATTCCCTACTAAGTTCAATGCATTTTAGAATTTTGTTGAATTCTGATTTAATGTCTGGATTCCATGATTCCATCCGCGTTCTCCGTATTGCAGATTTGATTTTACTTTGCAGCTGGTGCAAATGCTTAGTAAAGCTGGGCCTAAGTCTGCTCCATCTTGGAGGAGAAGGAGAGGCTGCGGCGCAGGTCTAGTCCGTAAATACAGATCAGTGGTGGTCCTGGGCTTTGCCCCCACTGGAGCCGGGCTGCAAGTTGGAGCGCAGCTTATACATGCAGTTGAGAGTGTCCAGCAGGAACGACCGTGTCGTGTTAATCTCCATCAGAGTCAGGTTGTCCAGCTGGAGAGGGAAAGACGGAGAGGGAGATGAAAAGGAGAATGTAAATAAGGGAAGAAATAATGTTTCTACACAAAGTTCATAGACAGATGCATTCATCTAACTATACTTTACTTCTATCAACATATTAATGCCACGTCTATCATGCTGCCTTGTTGACAATATGACCCGGTGGCGCTGACTACTGTTCCATTTGAGCAGGGAGGTACGCCCTTGTCGGTTTTTCCGGTCAAATGACGGGCCATAACCCGGTGTCCCCAGGTTATAATCGAACTTCCTCTGTGATTGATTGATACCTTGGCGTGTGCTTCCTGCTGGCTGATGAAGCTGTCAGCAGAGAGGCGGAGCTTGGCGATGCGCGTGTCCCAGATGTCCTTCACCAGTGTGCGGATCTCATCCGCTTTGGGAATGTTATCAGATGCACTGCAGAGAAACAGGGATATATGACAACAGCTTGAACACACCTTCCAATTCCAGTCAAATTATAAATCAATAGCTATATCCAAACTAAGACAATATATCCAAGCTTAAGGAAGTGTAGGATGATACTGACTGGTTGAGTAGCAGCTTGGTCAGCTCCATGTAGTATGGACTGGGGACAGGGGTGAATGTGTCTTCCTTCCTCTCTAGCTCTCTTATCTCCTCCAGTTTCTCTTCACACATGTGAAAAAATAAAGAAGTTCAGCTCTGACAATGGTTTAAGTAGAAGTACCATCTTTGTAGAGAATATATTAACATACATAATTTATACATATTGATATTTAACCAGGATTATGATAAACCCTCAGAGACACCGGTCTCCTTAACTTACCTACATCCATCCACTCTGGTGGCACTATCCTGCATTTCTGCCTCTGTTTCAGATTGAGGGCCAGCCACACAGGCACGTCGACAGGTAGCCCTGGGTTAAAAGGACCAAGATCACCCTGGAGACAGAAATCCACTTCTGAGTCATACAGAATGTAAACAAACGTACAGTATCAGTAGTTAGTAGCTAGTTAGCCATGTGCCATCCTCATATCTGGCATAAAAACATGGGAGTCTGGAGTGTAGCCAGCTAGCTATATGGCTAGTAAATTAATGTGGTCTGTATTAATGTAGCTAGCTAGTAGTTATGAATTAGCTAGTTATTAAACAACATCCGTGATCAGGCCACAAAAATAGCCTAGCTAGCTAGCAAGCTAGGCTAACGTCGTAACTAAACAAGAAACTGGTTAGCTATGCTAAAGACGTTAACCAACTCACCCCGATCAAGTAGATTTTGTCAAGACTGAAATTGGGGATAATCTTCACTACCTCCTTCTCGGCAAGGAATTCGACCTCAGAAGGGTCCATTATAACCTTACTTTTATCGTTTTACGTGTAACGTTATCTCCGCAGCAACAGTGCCTATAGTATCGACGTTTTCGCAAGTTCCCGCGAAATATTCAGAGTAGTGTCACTTCAAACGCGGAAGTCCCGCCTCCTCTCCAAATCAGTCAATTGCATACAATCGTCACTGGGTGGCAGTATTTACCCACATTAGAGGCACAGACGCACAACATGGCCAGAGACCGTAGAGAAAGACCTGCAGAGAGAAACAACAAACAACAGCCATCTGAAATCATTGGATGGGTTTCATAAACAATTTGGGGTCGATTCTGAATGAGAAATAAGTCCACTCAGGCTATCCGGAAGGCCAAAGTTAGTTACTTTAAGGAGCAGTTCTCTGTGAGTCTAACCCCAAGAAGTTCTGGAAAATGGTTAAAGACCTGGAGAATAAACCTTCCTCCTCACAGCTGCCCATGTCCCTTAATGTTGATGATGTGGTTGTTACTGACAAGAAGCACATGGCTGAGCTCTTTAATCAACACTTCATTAAGTCAGGATTCCTATTTGACTCAGCCATGCCTCCTTGCCCGTCCAACATTTCCTCATCTCCCACCCCTTCTAATACGACTATCCCCGATGCTTCTCCCTCTTTTTCCCCTGCCCGCCTCATAGTTTCTCCCTGCAGGCAGTCACTGAGTCCGAGGTGCTAAAGGAGCTCCTGAAACTTGACCCCAAAAAAAACCTTTCTTCTTTAAGGTTGCTGCCCCTATCATTGCCAAGCCTATCTCCGACCTTTTTAACCTGTCTCTCCTTTCTGGGGAGGTTCCCATTGCTTGGAAGGCAGCCACAGTTTGTCCTTTATTTAAAGGGGGAGATCAAGCTGATCCTAATTGTTACAGGCCTATTTCTATTTTGCCCTGTTGGAAAAACTTGTCAATAATCAAATGACTGGCTTTCTTGATGTCTATAGTATTCTCTATGGTATGCAAACTGGTTTCCGCTCAGGTTATGGATGTGTCACTGCAACCTTATAGGTCCTTAATGATGTCACCATTGCCCTTGATTCTAAGCAATGTTGTGCTGCTATTTTTATTGACTTGGCCAAAGCTTTTGATGCGGTAGACCATTCCATTTTTGTGTCCCGGCTAAGGAGTATGGGTGTCTCTGAGGGGTCTTTGGCCTGGTTTGCTAATTACCTCATTCAAAGAGCGCAGTGTAAAAAGTCAGAAAATCTGCTGTCTCAGCCACTGCCTGTCACCAATGGAGCTCTCCAAGGCTCGATCCTAGGCCCCACGCTCTTCTCAATTTACATCAACAACATAACTCAGGCAGTAAGAAGCTCTCTCATCCATTTATATGCAGATGATACCGTCAGCTGGCCCCTCCCCGGATTTTGTGTTAAATGCTCTACAACAAATCTTTCTTACTGTCCAACAAGCTTTCTTTACCCTTAACCTTGTTCTGAACACCTCCAAAACAAAGGTCATGTGGTTTGGTAAGAAGAATGCCCCTCTTCCCACATGTGTTATTACTACCTCTGAGGGTTTAGAGCTTGAGGTAGTCACCTCATACAAGTACTTGAGAGTATGGCTAGACGGTACACTGTCCTTCTCTCAGCACATATCAAAGCTGCAGACTAAAGTTAAATCTAGACTTGGTTTCCTCTATTGTAATTGCGCCTCTTTCACTCCAGCTGCCAAACTAAACCTGATTCAGATGACTATCCTACCCATGCTAGATTACGGAGACATAATTTATAGATCGGCAGGTAAGAGTGCTCTCGAGCGGCTAGATGTTCTTTACCATTTGGCCATCAGATCTTCCGCCAATGCTCCTTATAGGACACATCACTGCACTCTATACTCTTCTGTAAACTGGTCATCTCTGTATACCCATCGCAAGACCCACTGGTTGATGCTTATTTATCAAACCCTCTTAGGTCTCACTCCCCCCTATCTGAGATATCTACTGCAGCCCTCATACTCCACATACAACACCCGTTCTGCCAGTCACATTCTGTTAAAGGTCCCCAAAGCACACACATCCCTGGGTCGCTCGTCTTTTCAGTTTGCTGCAGCTAGCGACTGGAACGAGCTGCAACAAACACTCAAACTGGACAGTTTTATCTCAATCTCTTCATTCAAAGACTCAATCATGTCAGTTGTGGCTGCTTTGCGTGAAGTATTGTTGTCTCTACCATCTTGCCCTTTGTGCTGATGTTTGTGCTCAATAATGTTTGTACCATGTTTTGTGCTGCTACCATGTTGTGTTGCTACCATGTTGTTGTCATGTTGTGTTAACCCACTGTTCCTAGGCCGTCATTGAAAATAAGAATTTGTTCTTAACTGACTTGCCTAGTTAAATAAAGGTAAAATAAATAAAAAATGTGTGGATCATATTAGGGTAATGTTGTGCAATAGTGTGGGACATGTAGCCTATTAGAATAATTATGGAACTCAGACCACACATACCCATTGTCATACAGTTCCATGATTAGTGAGGATTAGGGTAGATTAATATGACTGTTGTTCAACACTTATTGTCTGCTTTTTTCCACCTTCCAATATTTAGTGGTTTAAACTCGAATTTGACAACTTTCAGGATGATTATTTTCGATTCATCAATATATTTTGTGCATAAAGGCTCTCCAAACCTGTTTTATTAATGATTCATACATACTTTCCTAACCCTAAAATCTACCAGTTGGTGCTGAAACGGTGGGATCTTTCATTGATCCCTGTATTCTGAGTCCCTTATCTCTATGTTTCCTAGTCTGTCTACAAAATTCTAATTAAAGGTACACCATATTTAAAGGGATGGCTTAAGATAAATGTACTATAAATCCTATTGAATGAAAACTCCACAAGAAAATCTGTTGGCCAAATGTATTCAGCACATGCAAGGGAATCACCTCAAATGTTCTACTACTTAAGCTCCTGTTTCGCCTACAGAATATTAGTTCAAAAGTATTGTGGAGCTCCTGCACCTAAATGTAAACAGTAATGGCACCCAAAATGAGTACGGACACCTATTTCAGTCCAAGCACTGGGTAAGTCTGATTACTAACTACTGAGAAGTGCTTAGGAAAGGCGTGTGTAAGAAAGGCTTTCCTGATAATTTCCTGTCGGAATGGGGCCCTATGGTAGTAGTTCCATTATATTCTCAGGTTATGGAAAGTTCTTCGGGGTATGTGCTCTTTCAGGAATCAGTTTTTCACCATACCATTTGTCATGGCCCCTTACTTCTACCAGAGATGGTTTAGAATGAACTTTTCTATACTGTTTCAGCTTCTATATCTTGTCTTGATGGACCCTCATAGATTGGAAAGTATTTTCCGGCCTCCTGAGTGGTGCAGCGGTCATTACAGACCCGGGTTTGATCCCGGGCTGTGTCACAACCGGCCGTGACCGGGAGTCCCATAGGGTGACTCCATTAATATCCACTGTATGCTGTCTCAACCCAAAGTGATGGAACACTGCATCCTAAATTTAACACTCAATTCATTCAGATCTATGGATCCCTCAAGTGTGTAGGGCAGCACTAGAGTAAGGGAGTGATTTTAGAAAAAGGCATTAAAAACATGCACAATATCTGAAAAGTTACATTTTATTTGTACATTGTCGATTTTTTTTTTTTTTTACAAAAAGGTTTAATATATCAAAACCTCAAATAATTTTATTTAGACTTATCTTAATTCAACCTGAAATATATAATTAATCAATAATAATAACATGGATATGCTTTTATCCCGAGTGACTTAGTTTATTACCTATCCAATAACATAATTTATTTCAGCAATTAAAGTAAAGAATAATCAGATCATCTTTTAACAAATAAATACTAAGCTATCTCTTATAAGAAAAACAGGAGGAAAACAGTTCTGAGAATATAAACATTAAGACTTAATAGGTAGTGAAATAAAACAACATATCTCATTGATTACAATTCTGTAATATTTCAATAAGTCACAGCTCAGAACAATAATTTATAATGTCTATCATCTCTGTAACACTACTATTTCTGAAGAACCTAAAGTATTCAATAAGTCAAAATAAATGATATTCATGTTTCCCCACCATTCAGAATTACACATACATCTTCATTAACTATTAGCATACAAAAACCATGAGAAAGAAAATTAACACCTTGCATTGAATGACACCAAGGTCTTGATCCTCCCTACTATGGGATCAAAGATCCCAATGGTACCGGTGTCCTGCTTGCCCATGAAAATAGACTGGCCAGTGCTCCGAAAGCTCTCTTCCCTGTGAGAGCAATTCACTAGGAACAAAGACTTAGCATTCAGCATTCCTGCGCTACAGTAGTATTAGCACGTCCAACGCCGTTTTGGCCGCAATGTCTTTGTCTAGTGCAGTGCAGTCACTCGACTGGAAGGCTTAGCACAGGTGCAGCACAGACTTGTTGATCTCAGGGTTGGTCCAGTCATTCCTGAGGTCGTCTAGGTGATTGTCGAAGTCGATTAGGCTCTCGTAGGACCTGCCCTCCAGCAGAGCCGACGTGATCTTCTGAGCCTCACACCAGTCCTCAAAGCAGTCCCTGGAACACACACAAACCAACACTCCAGAACCTCAGCTCCACCTTCGAGAATCACAAATCAAATTGCATTTGTCACAAGCGCCAAATATAACTGGTGTAGACTTCACCGTGAAATGCTCGCTTACGAGCCCTTCCCAACAATGCAGAGTTTAAAAATAAAATAGTAACACGAGGAATAAATTAAAATACACAAGAATGGAGCAATATACAGGGAGTACCAGTACCAGATCAATGTGCAGAGGTACGAGGTATTTGAGGTAGATATGTACATGAAGGCAGGGTAAAGTGACTAGGCATCAGGATAGATAATAATAGTAAAATAAATATCTACCACACTAGGTTCTATTTCACTAACAGATATAGTATACCATGTAGTTCCAAATCTTTTTCTTTGGACAGGAATAAGACACCCATCAAGAAATGATGCTTCCACAAGTCTAAAACTGCTGCAGTGTTGCAATGCGGTATGCAAGGCTGACCATATAATTACATATAGAACTCATTTTTGATCCAATCAGTAATTTCATAGGATCTCTGAGAGGTCGACAGCCTGTGTATATCATATAGCAGTTAAGACTGTCAAATGTCTGCATGTCCAAATCTATTTGGATAAATGGCTGTTCAGTAGCTTTGATATATCTAGCCCACATTACATATTAGGAAAGCTCAGGAACACTTACGCATTACAGTCCCTGCATTTCCACTTGTTTTCATGGTGGTCATATATGGCTAATATGGGCTCATAGCAGCCCATGGTGAATCTGGTGCTGTCCACCTGAGGAACACAACATTATTAGAGATACAGTGGTCAGTGTACATTACTGAATTCAGTATTGTGGCAGTTCTGATACTGGACGACTAATAGAGGATTACCATAATCATTGCTGCTTCGCTGAAGTTCTCTGCAATCCTGGCCCCAACTTTTTCAGCAACCTGGTTAGGTCTGTGGGAGTCAAAAGAAGACAGAGTACATTGTGTATCATATCAACACAACTCTACACAGAGCTTGAAAGGGATCCTGTATCAAAATATTGTTACCTGAAGTCCTTTGTGCGCTCGTTGGCTTGGTAATACCCAGCTATGACATATTTGTTCTCTTTACACCACGTGTCAATCTGGAAGTGGGGAAAGAAAAAAATGATTAGCTTGTTTGACTAGCTGACTGAACTCAACTGTGAAGGAAGTTTCTGATAAACTCCACCAATGGACAAGTTCATCAGAAACTTCCTTCACTATGATGTTGAGTTTAGCTTGACGTGTCAGCAGGACTGACAGCTGTTAATGCACTTCTACTTCAACAGCCCCAGTAACTTGCTGTGGTGAACATGCAATAGAGTAACATGAATATTTTATAAACATGATGTGAATAGAAGATAAAGACGATCAATTCACTCACCAATGTAAGTGCCACTTCCAGCATAGGTGCCAATGCAAGTGTGCCGTGGAATAGTGGTATACAATCCACACAGAGGATTGGAGTGGAGTGGCTGTCTTTTTTCTTCTCCTTCTGTTTCTCAGCAACCAGTAATCCGTTCACGGCGCAATGAGGATATTTAGCAGCATGCAAAAGCATCTTGCAATAAGCCTGAGTTGTCAATTTAATACTCATTCTCATTCCGAGATAAACACTAAACTAGCTAATTGTACAAGGATGGTCTGGAGACTGCTAGCTTGACAGCTAGCCAACGGATATCATACCCGATACAACAGAGAGACAGTGACAGCTCCGCCAGGTTGACCACGGTAATCGAGTCTCTTATAACTAGCTACCTACATTAAGGTCACTTTTCGTGAATGTTACAGTGCAGTGATGTATGTTGGTCACGACGATAACGTTATATCCTACTACAAATTCACTCTGCTTGGCTTCTCTCTAGTGGTTTGCACCGGTACTATACTACACACACACCGCTGTGAAACAGGCAAGAATAACTAAGTACTTCTGGGTCACGGATATTTGGAATCCTTCAGAATAAAAATCCAGCCCTGTATACTTATTAAAATGATGGAAAATGTGCACAATTATCGATATATTGTATACTACTTATCATACAAAGAATAATTTAAAGTAATTATATAAGACATTGTAATTTATTTGTTGATATGTTTATATTTTAAAGCCTAAATGGTCATCAATGTTTTTTGTGTGTGTACTCATTTATTGCACCTTACAAAAGTATTTGTACGTTGTGTCACAGTAAAAGGGGATTCCACTCTACTCAGGAGCACTTCTTGTTTCCAAATACACAGAGTTTACACCCAGAGGAGTGTTGCTGTTCATTTGGCGGCACTTAGAGTGGCCCGTCATCTTAAATCCAATAGTTTTTTCATATTGGACATACATATTGTACCTATCTGTACATTGTGTCACAGTAAAAGGGGGGTCATTCTACTCAGGAGCACATTTAGTTTCCAAATACACAGAGTTTACACCCAGAGGAGCATCACTGCTGATTTGGTGGCCTTTAAAGTGTGGCCCATCAACTTAAATCCAATGTCCAATATGAAAAATCTGTTTTATTTAAATTGATGGGCCACCCTATAAGGCCCACCAAATGAGCAGCGACACTCCTCTGGGTGTAAACTCTGTGGATTTGGAAACTTTGAGTGCTCCTAAGTAGAATGGATTGTGTACTACTATGCAAAAAGAAAAACGTACTGAACAGTGTTCAAACCAAATGGGTTAATTAAGAATGGTATTTACAAGTCTTTTCAAAAGTTGATTATTATAATTATTGTAATATTATTAATATTGTTATTACTATTAGTATTAATAATAGCATTATAAATCATGTTTTGTTATTTATTACTGTTCTTACCATGATAACTATTTAGACATCATTAGTTTTATCTCAATCTCTTCATTCAAAGACTCAATCATGGACACTCTTACTGACAGTTGTGGCTGCTTTAAGTGATGTATTGTTGTCTCAACCTTCTTGCCCTTTGTGCTGTTGTCTGTGCCCAATAATGTTCATACCCTGTTTTGTGCTGCTACCATGTTTTTGTCATGTTGTGTTGCTACC
The DNA here is from genome assembly GCF_016432855.1 of Salvelinus namaycush. NCBI lineage: Eukaryota > Metazoa > Chordata > Actinopteri > Salmoniformes > Salmonidae > Salvelinus > Salvelinus namaycush. Next base: position 16,236,214 of record NC_052336.1, on the reverse strand, counting down.
ATGCTATGTTGTTGTCTTGGGTATCTCTTCATGTAGTGTTGTGTTGTCTGTCTTCTCATGATGTGTGTTTTTGTACTATATTTTTTATTTAATTTATTTTTAATCCCAGCACACGTCACTGGCAGGAGGCCTTTTGGTCGGCCTTCATTGTAAATAATAATTTGTTCTTAACTGACTTGCCTAGTTAAATAAAGGTTAAATAAAATTATTTGTAATGCTGTTAACAATAATGTCAATGCTATAATATTATTTGTGCTATAATGGCGATTAACTGTATTCCTTTTTCACAAAATTCTAAGTCTGCTAACATTTCCTCATAAAATGTTACGAATTTCAACCGTTTGTATTATTTTTCATCATCTTCATTGCGAAACTTTTACTTTAAAGGAAAATCTCCGAGGTCAAGGCCTTATTCTAGCTAGGTCTTGCTTATTCTTGCTGGCGGAACGAAGGTAGCACACACCCTGGTTGAATCCCACACCGTATGGCAGGCCAAATACACCATTTTGGTTAATATCAGGGCACACCGCGTGACAGGAAGAATGCCAATGCTGCGCAACATGGTAGCAAATGAACACTAGTTTCGCTACATTGTCGTAAAAGTTCAAATTCAATTGCACAGCTAAATGAATCACCACGCACATTATTTTACAAACACATTTGAATATGTATATAATAGTGTGACTACTATGACCGATTGACCTTCCATAGTTTCCCATAATCCCGCGCTAGCTACGTATTTCCGGTTAATCACATATCCTTTATGGTTTTTGGAGCGTTGGCGAAACGAGAACAAGTAAGAGATTGCGGGTGAATTTTCTAAATTATTAGACGTCTGATATACAGCTGTCATAGAAAATATGATATCGTTTTTTAATGAAGATAAACATGCTACACATGTGCTGTGTAATCAGCAATGGATTTGTCAATGTTTCCGAGAGCGGAGTGAAGAGATGTGACATTGAAGAGAGAGGCAGACAAGACAAGGGGCAAATAGGCAATGGTTGGCTAGGCTAGCTTCCTAGCTAACGTTAGCAAGGTGCCCTTTTCCTGTATATAGTCAGTTTTGTGGGTATTCCTCCTCATAGTAATGTGTAGTGTTAGTGGATTTTAGACCGGAACAGGAATATTACACAATGTTGGATGTCTGCCATGTATTTGACCTTGCGCCAGTTAGCGATGATTAGCATTGTTAGCTTGCGTGTGAGCCTTCTAGCTAGCTATCGTTTGAGCCAATGGTGTGTATAACCCCCGGATGCCTGACGGGGCGCAGTATTGAGGTCACTGCGCAGTCATCTTGGTGGTACTCCTCAATTGTAAAACATATTTTGGAAGCTATAGAAATGCATTTATTAATTTCTACATTCGTTTTTGACACGTTCATTCTATTAGACACCTTCATGCATACTTTTACATTAAGCGAGAAACAAATAATTTCCTAAAATTATATATTTGTATAGTACTAATATTACTGTCCCCAGTACAACAAAGAATATACTTAAATACATACAATTTTGTCTTTGAAACATTTAATTGAAATACTGTAGAATTCCAATCATTCCAATGGCTGACAGCTCCTACTTGTGAGTGCCAATATGGCCGACCGGTGGCTTCAAAGCATCTCAATGACCATTACATAGGTTGCAGTCCAAACACTTAAAAGACACACTATCCCCTCAGCCCTCAAATTAAGTGGACACCTCTGATGACGTATCATGACGTCTGACGAGTACACTTTCAGGGAAAGAGGCGAGGAAGGAACACATGTTTTTTTGTGTAACATCAGTTTATCACCTTTTGTGAGAATTCTGGATATTACAAATGTCTGCTTTTAAAAAATGAACAGAAAATTAAAATCAAAACCAGTAAGAAAAGGGTATCACAACCTGAGAAAGGAACTAAAATATTACCTGGATAAAAAATGGGAGAAATGCATAAACATTACGCTACATATAGGCCTTTGCAATGTTTTGAATCAATGTCATTTATCAATTTCAGAACAGAATTAACTATTTGTAAATGTATCCTGTAAACAGTAGAAACACTAGTTGTAAAAAAACAAATGAAAGGGTACATGTAAAAAAAACAATGCATGTCTATCAATGAGAAAAGCCTGTTATAATAATGTAATAGCATCGTCAATAGGAGAAAATGCTTGCCCAAGATGCTTCATGCATGCACCCTTTGCTGTGCTGATTTGCACATACATTAAAGGTGTGACTCCAATCAGCTTCAAAACAGATACACAAAGTACCCTAAAAGTCTTCTGCAAAGAGAACTACAGGGGACAAGACTGCACACTACTTTTAACACATCATTACTCGGATCAAGCTACTCGAGGAAAAATGGGAAGGGTGGGAAAGACAACTTGAGGACACGTAAATTAGGGAGGCATCTAAGCGCGCTCCCCACGGATACGACGGGCCAGCTGGATGTCTTTGGGCATGATGGTGACACGCTTGGCATGGATGGTGCACAAGTTTGTGTCCTCAAACAAACCAACAAGGTATGCCTTGCTGGCCTCCTGCAGGGCTCCAATGGCTGCACTCTGGAAAGGCAGGTCATTCTTGAAGTCCTGAGCGATTTCACTCACCAAGCGCTGGAAGGGCAGCTTGCGGATCAGCAGCTCAGTGGACTTCTGGTACCGACGGATCTCATGCAGGGCCACCGTACCAGGCTTGTGGCGATGGGGCTTCTTGACCCCACCAGTAGAAGGGGCGATCTTGCAGGCAGCTTTGGTGGCCAGCTGCTTACGTGGGGCTTTGCCTCCAATAGATTTACGGGCTGTCTGCTTGGTACGGGCCATGGCTCCTACAAATCACCTTTGATACAACAGACAATGTTAAAAATATGAATCTCGTGTCCTTATTTATTGCGTTCACACCTGGAAGGAACGATTTTTAAACGGACCGCCCTTGCCCAAAAATGTGTCACTTGTTCATCCTGCGATGATTGTTTTCAGCCACTGTAGATTGTGGGTGCTTTATACGCGCTACAGTCAATTATGATTGCATGTCTACTTATATTAACTATATAATTATCAATTTACGCCTACTGTATGATAGCTATCAAATTAATTATCTAACTAATGTTAGCCTGCCTAGCTGGAACTTCTGAAGAAGGAACATGTTTTATTTCTACAATTTCCAAAAGATAACCAAACAAAAACATAATTACTTTTACGAGATGTGTGTGTGCTGTCATGTGCATTAGTAGTACAATTTCTAACCTTTTTACATTAGTTTTTACTTACACTTGTATGTTGACTTCTCCATTGTTGTTTTTATGTTTTAGCTGACTTTTCTTAGCGGATGTACAATTGTCGCGAATTGAAATAGGGGGAGTTTCAGGCCCGGAGTGAACATAATTGTGCACTCGCCAACTAAAAACGAGTGCTGAGGTGGCTTACGTTGCAAACTATCGTTGCTTGGCTAATCATTTGGACCGCCCTCCAAGATGGTGACGAGATTCCCCCAAGGGCATAAGGCAAGGGTAAGTGGACGAGGATGTCTTTTCATGAGTTTGAACCGCAACCACGATCTTGGAGGGCGATCCAAATGATTAGCCAAGCAAGGGAAGTTTGCAACGTAAGCCCTGCAGCCCTCGTTTTTAGTCGAGTTTGCGAGTGTACAATTAAGTTCACTCCGGGACCTGAAACTCCCCATAATTCAATTTGCGTCGATTGGTTTGAACCAATACCTGGGCTTGAGGAGATGATGAATATGATGACATTTCCTCTGAAGTCCAGATCCTTCAATTCAAAGTCCCATTAACCAGTTCTGCAAATGTTATGTCAAAACGTTCAGTACTCAACAATATATGGTGCTTCATAGAGCAACTATCGTCATTACTGCCGTTACTCATGGTTTGTACTTCCAATAAAGGTCAAAGTAAAAACACATTTTTGTTGACCTTTTTTGGAAGTGCATGCCATGCGTAACATCAGTAATAACGATAGTAGTTATGCGAAACTCCATATTTTGATGAGTCCAGAATGCATTTTTGCATAATTAAAGTTTGCAGAGCTGGCTAATGGGACTTTGAACTGAAGGATCCTGGGCGTCGGAGGAAATCTCATATTCATCCCCTCCACAAGCCCAGGTACTAGTTCAGCTAACGTTAGCCTAGGTTGAATATAACAAATCATTATTTTCAACATAGATGTTAGCTAGCTATCTATTAGCCTGTCTAATGTTACCATTGAAATGTTTGGTTAATGGAAGCTTGAAATGTCCACTGCTGATGGGATGGCTAGTTAGGTTTAGTTTGCTAGGCAACTTTCTAGCGTAGACATTTTTTTATTTTATATATATATATATTTTTTTTAATTTTATCCCCTTTTCTCCCCCAATTTTCGTGGTATCCAATCGCTAGTAATTACTATCTTGTCTCATCGCTACAACTCCCGTACGGGCTCGGGAGAGACGAAGGTCGAAAGCCATGCGTCCTCCGAAGCACAACCCAACCAAGCCGCACTGCTTCTTAACACAGCGCGCCTCCAACCCGGAAGCCAGCCGCACCAATGTGTCGGAGGAAACACCGTGCACCCGCCCCCCTCGGTTAGCGCGCACTGCGCCCGGCCCGCCACAGGAGTCGCTGGAGCGCGATGAGACAAGGATATCCCTGCCGGCCAAACCCTCCCTAACCCGGACGACGCTAAGCCAATTGTGCGTCGCCCCACGGACCTCCCGGTCGCGGCCGGCTGCGACAGAGCCTGGGCGCGAACCCAGAGACTCTGGTGGCGCAGCTAGCACTGCGATGCAGTGCTCTAGACCACTGCGCCACCCGGGAGGCCCTAGCGTAGACATTTTAGCTGGGTAACTTTATCTAGGTTAACGTAGCTAAGTAGCTAGCTAGTTTTTCCTATTTTTTGCCAGCTCTGTTTCTTAGATTTGTATTTGTTACAAAAACTGGTTGCTAGCTATGTGTGCTTGGGCAGTGACCATAACTAGTTGCTAAATGTCAGATTAGGGAGGCGTGCAGTTTCATAAATTATTTTGTTGAACAGTTGCTATTTTTTGACAAATTGATTAAGAAAAAAACTATTTTACAAAGACCTGATGGCTAGCTGCTAGGCTATAGTTCCATGTCATCAGAATAACCTCTTTGCGATTCGTTGGTCAGTAATGTTTTGTTACATTAGTAGCTAGCGATATTCATTTTTCATCAAGGTTTTTCTCATACATGTTATTTTCTTTCAGAATGCTGGCCACCAGAGCCCTTAGCCTTGTTGGCAAACGTGCCATTTCCACATCAATCTGTGTACGTGGGGGACATGGTGAGTGACTGTTGGCAGCACACACCACATACTTGACCTTCATGGAATGGACCTTTAAACCACCGTCTGTAAATTGTACCTACCACTAAAAAGTTGGCACACAAACAAATGTTAACAATGGATAAAATACACCACCACCAGCATGGTTTGGAGATGTACAGTAATCAGACAATACCAGTTTATTGTAGAATTAGAGATTTTAAGTTTTTTTTTAGGTAAACTGAAAAAGCAGTTATGCGGCTCCCATGGGCACACAGTATGTATTTGCATATACACATATTTGCTAAGCAGGTCCCATGCAGGTTTGAATACATGTATTTACTGGTTGTGTGTCAGTCCTATGTAGTAACATGGTGAGTTTCCTGCAGGTGTTGCCAAGGTAGACGACTACGCTCTCCCAGCCTACTTTGACAGGCGGGAGAACCCCCTCCCAGACGTCCAGTTTGTGACAGAGCTGAATGCAGTGCAGAAGTCCTTAAAGGAGAAGGAGAAGGGCTCCTGGGCCACACTCTCCAATGAGGAGAAGATTGCATGTAAGTGGTTTTCACCTTTGTTGTTGAATACTTGACATTTGTCAGTTTTTTTTGCTTATTCAAAACAAGACAGAAGTATTGTTTGCCTATCTGTTCTGTTAGTAGGGATATAATGATTCACCGATACGCGTCGGTCCCCGGTTCAAATGTTTAAGATGTGAGTGCATCTGTCTGTGGGAGCCCAAACCGATCCATATGTAGCATGCATCGGTAAGAACAAATTAAACTGTTACGAATCGGTTCACTAATGTTTATTACGCCTTTTTTTTTTTTTGCCTTATTCTGAAAATAACTTATCTGTTTGAATTGATGCGTCCTCTCCTTCAGCCTCTCCTTCAGCCTATCACACTTTTATGCATGTAACTGCATGTGATATTGATCTACAAGTCAGATAACTGCGCAGTGCGGGAGACGCAGCTGCTCGCGCCAACGAGAGGTAGCGCTACCCTATCCCAGTTCTAATATTCGTAGGCAACATCTGCACAGCACCTAGAGCATTTAGATGTTTTTAAAATGGCTTTTGCAATATTAAATTGGTTGTCCCTCAATTAATAAAACCTATGTAATTTGCTGGGTCATTTAGCTAGGCTTCCATCCAATTGGAATATTCTCAAATCTGCATAAAAACCATATGCAGATTTTCTTCACACAATTTTCCATCCAATTGACTTGTTGAGGATAAAAGGCTGGCGTTGTGCACATAAAAATAGCGTTTGCGGTTAAATTCCCATGTACCGAATAGAAAATACAAGATAAATGGGTTTCCACCGCATTTTCAACTCTACTGATGGTTTTCTCACAAAAAAATGTATTATATAGTGAGTGTACCCACTCTGGTATTGGCACATGTACTGTAGCCATCAGGTCGCAGACACAGTGTGGGTATAGCCTACATGAGATTATTATGGACAAAAGAGAGATTATTTTTGTCACGGCAGCCAAGCGTCAACGATCATGTCACCAGAATAAGACACTCTATTTATTGGGAGGTAGCATCAAGCTCATCATCTGCACTTTCACCACTCTGTGAAGTTCACTTATTTCATCTGTATCCTCATAAACTGCATGCTTTCCTGACAAGTCCTAATGTGGGAGGATCACACGTCATTGCGTGACTCCAAGTTTACTTCGATATACTGATTATTATGTAGCGGTATTTATTAGAGAGGGGTAAATATAAAGATTTTGTTCGGGCGCCAGGCAGGTATTAACCATGCCGAAAGGAAAAGAGTAGATTAGAGAGAGTACCACTACCAGACCCACACACATCAGCAGAAGAGACTGCTTCGAGTGTAGCCTGTTTGCCAGATAGCCAGTGGAGAGAAAAGAGGAGACACACCATATAAACCCACGTCACAGCACAGGGGTAACCCCACCAATAATACCTCATACAATAATAATAATAATAATGGCAGAACAATTGAACGGCAACTTCATAGAAACAATTTACAAGAAAGAACCCAGTCGTCAACAGAGGATTTGCAATCATCTGTATTATCTTCCAGTGGAGGAGTGCAGAGGGTATGAATGTGGGGGGGTGTTCATACACAAAACAAAGGCCTTAAAAATGTCCACAATCTTCTCGGCCACATGTCATTAGTACACCCCGCCTCAATACAGTTGAAATAACAATCCACAACTTGCAAGCAACCTCCCTTTTAACTAAAAAGTCAACCCAAATACTTCTGGCAGGGCAATAATAGTCCAACACTAATGAACATCAACGGGAAGTGCATTTAAAAAATAGAAAGTCTGTTGCAGGGTAAAGCACTGGAACGAGAGGAGAGAAAGAGAACAAGAGATCTTAGTACACCGGCAAGCCGGAAGACCACAGCTGTCTGACCGTCTGATTTGTTGGTTTGTATGTCAAAGCTTCGCAACAATGTTGCTACTAATCCATGCGATCCATAACTGGTGCGGTCCCAAACGAAAACAACCACGACCTAGAGCGGTCACACTGATGATTGAGTTAAATACTTTATAAACTACACACGCTGAAAATGAACAAGGACGTCTGCAGCATAGCACACACAATCAAACTGTCGCGCCACCCAAGAGCTCCTCCCCAGAGAGCTGAAAGAGCTGTCTTTATTTCTTCCTTCCTTACTGCTGATGCGCTCTTAAAGTGGCAGCGCACGGTGAAGGCTCCGTGCAGGATTTCACCACAATTATATCAATATTTGCTCATGTAAGTGTTTCCACCGACATTTCAAGCATAATTAATTTACAGACACTAAAGGATCCCACCTTGTCTAGCGTATTTTGTTTTGTCGACATTTGAAAGTTTACTGACAAATTTTCCATCAGGCATGGCATAACTTTTTTGAGTTCTGACATGTACTTTACTTGCATTAAAAGGTTGGATGGAAACCTGGTTTGTGTTACCAAATGCGCTGTAGAAAATAGTTTGACATGTGGAGCTCTGTCGGCTACCGGAGTGGACACAACTCACATCTTGCTGATTGCACATCTAACTGCTGATTAGGGTTTTTCGATTGCCAAGTTCACCATACAAAATATTTTTGTTCTGCTTTAAACAGTTAATGGAGTTGGTCATTTTTACATGAACAGGGTAAAGGTGTATTTTATATCAAGGACAGCAATCATATTTGCTAGCCGCACTGGTCAGAACGGGAGAAGAGAGCCGCTCTGGTTCCAAACTGTCAATACCATTCACTTTTGAGAGGTGAAATCTAAAGCTGGGTTATATTAATTGGCTATGTATGTAAAAGCTAATTTCTTAAGATAAATATATACATTTTACTAGCTCAAATTGCAGTGTGGGGACAAGACATAAATTGCCCCCCCTAATCTGATAGTGGTAGATGCTCAGTCTGCCCTATGGATCAACTCACACGTTACATTACACACACGGCAGAAATACTTTTCTATCATACAGCAACGACAAGCCATGGTTCGTTCGCTCAGCTCAGAGAAGTCAGCTCAGACAGATCGAACTAAGCTTCTGAGCTCCATCACTATCAGATATTAATTTAGAATGGAAAATGAATGTGTTCATGCTCTTGTTAATCGCATCGACTCATTCCACTAATTAAATCAAATCGTTTCAAACTACAAATATCGTTCCTGTATCGGAACCCATGTATCTAGATGCATATTGAATCGTGCTTGTAAGGAGCAATGCACATCCCTACCCGTTAGGCTGTGTTAAATGTTATCTAACAAGTCTTGCATTTTCTCTTTACCAACAGTGTACCATATTAGCTTCAAGCAGAGCTTCGCAGAGATGAACGAGGGCACAAAGGAGTGGAAATCAGTTATCGCAGGAATGTTCTTCTTTATTGGCATGACAGGACTGGTTGTCCTATGGCAGAGGAAGTTTGGTATGTCTTCTAATAAGAAAAGGAATGGGAACATTTATTGTGGATGGAGTCTGTGATCGTTCAGTTGTAATATACTGAACAAAAAATAACAACGCAACAATTTCAGATTTTACTGAGTTAAAGTTCAAGTAAGGAAATAAATAAATAAGGCCCTAATCTATAGATTTCACATGACTGGGTAGGGGTGCAGCCATGGGTGGGCCTTGGAGGGCATAGGCCCACTCACTGGGGAGCCAGGCCCAGCCAATCAGGATGAGGTTTATCCCCAGAAAAGGGCATTATTCCAGACAGAAATACTCCTCAGCACCCCCCCCCCCCCCCCCCCCCCCCCCCCCCCCACCCACCCTCAGACGATCCTGCAGGTGAAGAAGCTGGATGTGGAGATCTAGGGCTGGCGTGGTAACACATGGTCTGCGGTTGTGAGGCCGGCTGGACGTACTGACAAATTCTCTAAAACAACATTGGAGGCAGAGATGGATATTAAATTCTCTAGCAACAGCTCTGGTGGACCTTCCTGCAGTCAGCATGCCAATTGCACACTCCCTCAACCTGAGACATCTGTTACATTATGTTGTATGACAAACTGCACATTTTAGAATGGCCTTTTATTGTCCCCAGCACAAGGTGCACCTGTTTAATGATCATGCTGTTTAATCAGCTTTTTGATATGCCACAACTGTCAGGAGGATGGATGATCTTGGCAAAGGATAAATGCTCACTCACAGGGCTGTAAACAAATTTGTGCTCAAAATTTTAGCGAAATAAGCTTTGTGTGGAACATTTCTTGGCTGTTTTATTTCATCTCATAAAACATGGATCCAACACTTTACATGTTGCGTTTATATTTTTGTTCAGTGTATGTTGATGTTAATGGTTTTTCCACCCACCTGTTAAAAGCCATAAGTCAGCATTAATTTGCAATGAGATGGATATACAATATATTATTTTCAGACATATTTATACAATATATTATTTGACATAATTCAAATACTGTATTTGGCCATCAGTGCCCCTTCAAATAAATGGGTTGTGTGTCTTCTCTGCCCAATGTATTGCCTCAACCATAATTGGTGTAACTGACCACCAACCAGGTTGGTATTGTGAAACAGAATGTTTCAATTATAATTACCTTGGTAGATAAATGTTCAATACAGACTATTAGAGAATAGATGTCCATAGGTGAACTTTGAGGCAGAGCCTAACAAGCTATCTGTCTCGCTGCAGTGTACGGACCTGTCCCCCCCACCTTTGAGTCAGAATGGAAAGAGAAGGAGGTGCAGAGGATGCTGGACATGAGGATCAACCCTGTGGAGGGCTTCTCAGCCAAATGGGACTATGAGAACAAGGAATGGAAGAAGTAAACCAACCATCCAGAGGACCATGTTACATACCATGACACCAACAAACGTACAAACATATCAATTACTTGTCTGTTATCTATTGTTCACATTACCTCAGTCAGTACGTTTTGGAAGGCCTCTTCCTCTTAAGGTTATCATGTATTATAGAGCAAAATAAAGTTCCTATGTTTACCCAATAGTATGTCTCCACTTTGCTGTTATACTACCATGTGGAGTGTTAAATGACACTGGAGGAGTAGGCCCTACATGTCAGGTATAGGTGTAGGGCTTACTAGTACAAGGAACATCATAAACGGCATAGGTGTGATATTTCCACATCCATGGTTTTCCCTATTTTTAAAACTGGCAAGATTTGTTTTGTTGCCTCTAATTGTGTGAAAACGGTACTGGGGTCAATAAATTGTAAAGCACCATGTTTTTAGTTGCCATTTTTAAGGAATCCACGCTGTAGTCCTGGATTAGGCTATGGCAAGCATTTGTGGGTTTACAGGAATGAAAAAAGCATAGGCTATCAGATCATTCCAATACTTCAAATGCATATATTTAGGACATAGTACAAAGCAGTAGTACTGAATGAATTGATAATCCTTTCCAGCTCTGAGATCGCGAAACCCGCGCGGACTGGGTTGCATTACGGTCCCATGTACCAATGAAATCATTTATCGGGGGAAACCCGGAAGAGGATTATGGAGCGCAGGTCATACAGAGCAGCATTATGGCGATCGTCTTGTGAAGCAATGTAGACAAAGCGGTCAAAAGTACACCCATGTTGATCTACAGAGGCGCAAAGTGGTCTCGCTAGTGACCGACCGACCATTTCGCAATCATTCGCTGGCACCCCTTCATGTTAGTGAAAGTCCGTCCATGTTCTTTTCCAATATTTTGCGTTGTTGCATTGAGACGTAAATACTCAGCTGTATTTTAAATTCTTCATAATCGTTATCGCCTGCGAGAGACATGGGGAATGGAATGAACAAGGTAGGGGCCTTTGTGTTTTTGTTATTAATGTAGCTGTTCTGTTCAATGGCTTTTGATTGTAGCAAGGCACTTCCTTGCTACACTTCCTCCGTGAACGTTGCACATAGATATGCGCGGAATAGATTGTCATGTTATTTACATCAACCATCTACATGCAACGCTGAAGTCCCCTGAATAAAACCAAAGGGTATGCTACTCATCACACACTGTCACTTAATATAATAACGTGATAACTCATACAGGTTTGGATTTAGGGTATCAAATGGAGAAAACACTTAGCCCTTCTATTTTGACTGTTTTAAAGCCCGTATTGTGATCTGTCAATCGTTGGGTGTTTAAATGTTTTGTATATACAGTACCAGTCAAAGGTTTGGCCACATTTATTCATTCAAGGTTTTGTCTTTATTTTTTAACATTTTCTACATTGTAGAATAACAGTGAAGACATCAAAACTATGAAATAACACATGGAATCATGTAGTAACCAAAAAAGTGTTAAACAAAGGAAAATATATTTTATATTTGAGTTTCTTCAAAGTAGTCACCCTTTGCCTTGATGACAGCTTTATACACTCTTGGTATTCTCTCAACCAGCTTCATGAGGTAGTCATCTGGAATGCATTTCAATTAACATGTGTGCCTTGTTAAAAGTTAATTTGTGGAATATCTTTCCTTCTTAATGTGTTTGAGCCAATCAGTTGTATTGTGACAAGGTAAGGGTGGTATACAGAAGATAGCCCTATTTGGCAAAATACCAAGTCCATATGATGGCAAGAACAGCTCAAATAAGCAAAGAGAAATGACAGTTCATCATAAATTTAAGACATGAAGGTTAGTCAATGCAGAAAATGTAAAGAACTTTGAAAGTTTCTTCAAGTGAAGTCGCCAAAACTATCAAGCCCTGTGATGAAACTGGCCCTCATGAGGACCGCCACAGGAAAGGAAGACCCAGAGTTACTTCTGCTGCAGAGGATAAGTTCATTAGAGTTGCAGCCCAAATAAATGCTTCACAGAGTTCAAGTAACAGACACATCTCAACATCCACTGTTCAGAGGAGACTGCGTGAATCAGGCATTCATGGTTGAATTGCTGCAAAGAAACCACTACTAAAGGACACCAATAAGAAGAGACTTGCTTGGCCAAGAAACACGAGCAATGGACATTAGACCAGTGGAAATATTTTCCTTTGGTCTGATGAGTCCAAATATGAGATTTTTCATTCCAACCGCTGTGTCTTTGTGAGACAGAGTAGGTGAACGGATAATCTCTGCGTGTGTGGTTCCCACCATGAAGCATGGACGTATGATAGTGTGGGAGTGCTTTGCTGGTGTCATTGCGTTGATTTATTTAGAATTCAAGGCACACTTAACCAGCATGGCTATCCCAGTATTCTGCAGCGATATGCCATCCCATCTGGTTTGCGCTCAGTGGGACTATCATTTGTTTTTCAACAGGACAATGACCCAACACACCTCCAGGCTGTGTAAGGGCTATTTGACCAAGAAGGAGAGTGATGGAGTGCTGCATCAGATGACCTGGCCTCCACAATCACCCAACCTCATCCCTATTGAGATGGTTTGGGATGAGTTGGACCTCAGAGTGAAGGAAAAGCAACCAACAAGTGCTTAGCATTGCTTGTTTTGTTTAACACTTTTTTGGGGTTAATACATTATTCCATTTGTGTTATTACATAGTGTTTATGTCTTCACTATTATTCTACAATGTAGAAAATAGTAAAAATAAAGAAAAACCCTGGAATGAGTGGGTGTCTCCACTTTTGACTGGTACTGTATATATTACACTTCTTAGTGTCCCGTTAACGGTGATGGGAGTGTCCAGAAGCACCTCTGGGCACCACTGTAATTCCACCCTGACTGAAGCTCTAAGCTAATCTGAATTTCAGAGGACACTAACATCATAGGCAGGCATATACTTTTTATTTTGAAGTCTTAAGTAATGCTGGAGTCTTGTAATGTCTAGATGAGATCATGATCGGATCGCTACAGCTTTATTGCACAGCTTTGTGTCAACATGGCCTTAACCATCAGTTGGTTCAGTGCTCCTCACTCCCAGTCATGTCAGGCAATACTATGTATTACATGCCCTATAAGGCTTGACTTAACTATGAGAACGGTTCCTGTTTGTTTTCTCAATTGGGAAAATACTGTTTGTCCAAACTGGACACCTGAATACGTCCTACGACCATAGATAAGGAGCATCACTAAGGTTAAGGCCATGCTCAAATTGTGAATATCTAACTAGTGAAATGTCCCTTTGTTTTCCTATTTGCAGGTTGTTGATGGGGTCTACCTGGGAAATATCAGAGGTGGGAACAAGATTCTGTTGAAATCCATTCAGTTGTTTTATATGTTGCACAGTCAGGCATCCCACCCAAGAGACAACACTCACTCTAATTCACTAGGTGTGGCAGCAGCAGCTTGCTTGAATCCAGGGCAGCTTTCAAAGAGACTCAGGCATTTTCTTCTGTTATTGATGCACATGAGCTTTACTTTCTCTGTCCTTATGTTGTTGATACGTTACCTGCAGGTATGGTCAAATGCTACAAGGGAAGAGATGACAAGAATATCTAGTGAGTGGACTATAGTTATGTATAGATCGAAATAGAGTAGCAGAAGGTTATACGTGTACTGTAGCTCAATTAACTAAGGCATGGCCTGAATTAAGGCTGCTGCATGCATCATACTGTATCCATCAGTAGCATATAGCACATGTACTCCCTCTGGTAATGTTGGGGATTAATCAAAAGAAAAGTAAAAAAATGTTTAAGGCAAACACATACATCATGTACAATATTGGGCAATATTTCTGCTCCTCAGCCAAGGGGGTTTCTGCCCTACCAGCTTAATGTGACATCTACCCTGCTATAATGTTACCCATACTAATGATGGCTTCACAAGATGGTCCAAGTACTGCTCACACACTGAAAATAGCTTTAAGTGACAAGGCCAAATGATTGCTACCCAAATTACAGCCACACAGTCACAGATGCTGCTTCTGGGCAAGCCACTCCTGGGTCTTAAACACTTCAACACATCTCTCCTTATGACATTGCTTTGTCTACTGAGGATCTCATAGAAATTCACTGAGAAGAATCACTGATAGACATTTTCTCCCTCCCTTCATCTTTTCCCAGACTCTGAGAACAGAGAAAGTTTGTCCCAGAACAACATCACCCACATCCTGTCTGTGTATAACAATGCTAAACCCGTGCTTGAGGTGAGTGGGGCAGGTGGCCATAGAGGACCCAAGGCCAGTTTCACAGACAGACTGAATAAATTGTTGTCTTGAGTCGGCTGGAGTAGGCTTCATTCTGGTTTAGTTGGTCATGAACTGAAAAAGGGATTTCATGACCATTGACTATAACCTTGAATAACATGTCTTACATGAGTCAAACTTAAACATTGAAATTATTTTTAACTTCCTCATACTCAGTCAGTAAATATGGTACTTTGTCTCAAATTCTAGAGGGTCAGTATTCAGTTCCTTGGATTTGATTCATGGGAATTGTGAAGTGTAATGAAATCTGTACATTTTGTAAAAGTGTAAAACATTGATTTTGTAGTACACAGTTGAAGCCAGCTGGGGGTAGTGGTGTCTCACAGTTTAATACATACCAGTGACATTGGGCTGTAGAACTTTAGACAAAGCTTTAACTGTTCATTAAAGCACTTCACTCTACTTGAAGCATCAAATGTTTGTTTTATTTGACCTATGGGGTTCATTTATAATACTCAGTTGAGTATGTGTGTGTATTTACAATGTGCAGTTGATGACCACACACCTTACCTACTAATTACTATGCTAATTGGCAGAAAGTGAAGGATATACAGCTGATAAACTGTACTGTGAATCCATGTAGATGGTATGTGTTGTGTGCAGAACAAAACAGACCCTTGTGTTTGTACTCCTTTTTGTTTACCTCTCACAGGACATGACCTACCTGTGTATACACGCAGCTGATGCGTCTAGCCAGAACCTGTGAGTTACCACGCACACACACACACACACACACACACACACACACACACACACACACACACACACACACACACACACACACACCCTATTCATTGTCAAACAAATCCACCAACACAAGCCACTCCACTGTGTACCATCGTCAGAGGTCCTTCTTTTCTTCCTGTGAACAAGACATGACTCGTGTCATTTTGTTGAACATAACTCTTCAGTTTGTGACTCCAGGGTGTCACGCAGGCAGGAAAAGTAGATTAGTCACTTTGTCGTTGAAACAACTGAAATAAGCCTGGAAGTCTTTTAAAGGTTCATACAGTATGTATCAGGTAGAGATAAACAAGGTACCTACAGTATCAAGTCAGGGACCAATAATAATAAGACCTGATAATCTAAAGGACTCTGAGAGAAAGACATCTCAGTTTGACTTGTCTGGCTCTGCTATCAGAGCAGGAAAGAGTGTGGAGATGGTGCAGTATTTTAAATGGCTGTAGTTTTATATAGACCCCATCCCCACTGTGTGAAACGAGCTAGATAGACTGCTGCTGCTTCACGTGTGTTATCACGTCCCCCTCTGTCATTATAGCAGCAGACCAAAACATTTACTTCTCTGTCTCTAAGCTGCTCTCATGTTTGGTGGGTCGCCATTGGCATACTACCATTTAGTATAAATACTGAAAATGTTATAAAACAAGTTGCAGAAATGTAACAGTTGAAAATTAAAACTAATCAGGGGTTGGAACCGAAGAGAGAAAAAAAATGCCTGGAACGTAAAATAACGTTATTAAAGGGTGTCCTTGCTTTTAAAATAACGGTTCTGTTCCAGAACAGTATGGATCACTTTCATTCCCGGTTCCATTTCTGTTCCTTGAAAAATGTCATTATTTTACGGTTTTCGGTTCTGTTCCTTGAACCGGTTCCAACCCATGAAAATAATAATACAAATGCTGTAACACACGAGAATCATTTCAGTAGTAAGGGACTCCGACTCTAGTGTTGTGGTGGTCTTTGGAGGCAGGTCTTTCATGTCACTTGATTACACATTGTGGTTATTTGAAAAGAAAAGTAGTGTCAGAGTCCCCCTAGCATCACATGGTAACCCTGTGATGTCTCTCCAAGTGACTTGACAGCTGAGTGTAGAGTCCCTGTAGCACTGAGACCGTTCTGCTCAGCTCTGCTCTGTGTGGGTGTCCTTCCTTCCACCCATGCCATTATCACTTTCACATTCAGTCTTTAGTAGAGTTGAATATTTTCCCGGTATTTAAAAAATGTTCCATCCCGAGAATAATTCACTTTTCTCTCGGGCACCCGATATTTCCCGCCAAATCCGGAAGTGTCATTCCAAAGCATGTAAAACATATACACTGAGTGTACCAAACATTAGGAACACCTTCCTAATATTGAGTTGCTCCCCCTTGTGCCCTCAGAACAGCCTCAATTAATCGGAGCATGGACTCTACAAGGTGTCGAAAGCATTCCACAGGAATGCTGGCACATGTTGACTCCCAATGCTTTCCACAGTTAACTGGATGTCATTTGGGTAGTGGATCCAGCAGTGTTGCAGTTCTTGACACACTCAAACTGGTGCACCTGACACCTACTACCATACCCCGTTCAAAGGCACTTAAATCTTTTGTCTTGCCCATTCAACCAATGAATGGCACATATACACAATCCATGTCTCAATTGTCTCAAGGCTTAAAAATCTTTTTTCCACCTGTCTCTTCCCCTTCTTGTACACTGATTGAAGTGGATTTAACAAGCGATATCATTAAGTGATGATAGCTTTCACCTGGATTAGAGGTCGATTTCAAGTTTTCATAACAATCGGTAAACAGCTTTTTATGGTGATTATGGCCGATTACATTGCAATCCATGAGGAGACTGCGTGCCAGGCTGACCACATGTTACGCGAGTGCAGCATCAAAATGACCTTGTGGCTGCAAGGAGCCAAGGTAAGTTGATAGCTAGCATTAAACTTATAAAAAAACAATCAATCTTCACATAATCACTAGTTAACTACACATGGTTGAAGATATTACCAGGTTAACTATCTTGTTCTGCGTTGCATATAATCAATGCGGTGCCTGTTAAATTTATCATCGAATCACAGCCTACTTCAACTTGATTTAACAAAAGCGCATTCGCGAGAAAAGCACAATCGTTGCAATAATGTACCCAACCACAAACATCAATGCCTTTCTTAAAATCAATACACAAGTATATATTTTTTAAACCTGCATATGTAGTTAAAATAAATTCATGTCAGCAGGCAATATTAACTAGGGAAATTGTGTCACTTCCCTTGTGTTCAGTGCAAGCATAGTCAGGGTATATGCAGCAGTTTAGGCCGCCTGGCTCGTTGCGAACTGTTGAAAGGCCATTTATTCCTAACAAAGACCGTAATGAATTTACCAGAATTTTACATAATTATGACATAACATTGAAGGTTGTGCAATGTAACAGTAATATTTAGACTTAGGGTTGCCACCCGTTCGATAAAATACGGAACGGTTCCGTATTTCACTGAAAGAATAAACGTTTAGTTTTCGAAATTATAGTTTCCGGATTTGACCATATTAATGACCAAAGGCTCGTATTTTTGTGTGTTTATTATATTATAATTAAGTATATGATTTTATATTTGATAGAGCAGTCTGACTGAGCGGTGGTAGGCAGCAGCAGGCTCGTAAGCATTCATTCAAACAGCAGCTCTTAGCAATGCTGGGATGCACAGCTCTGTTTATGACTTCAAGCCTATCAACTCCTGAGATTAGGCTGGCAATACTAAAGTGCCTATTAGAACATCCAATAGTCAAAGGTATATGAAATACAAATGGTATAGAGATAAATAGTCCTATAATTCCTATAATAACTACAACCTAAAACTTCTTAACTGGAAATATTGAAGACTCATGTTAAAATGAACCACCAGCTTTCATATGTTCTCATGTTCTGAGCAAGGAACTTAAACGTTAGCTTTTTTACATGGTGTCACGTTCCTGACCTGTTTTCTGTTAGTTTTTGTATGTGTTAGTTGGTCAGGACGTGAGTTTGGGTGGGCAGTCTATGTTTTCTGTTTCTATGTTGGTTTTGGGTACCTGATATGGTTCTCAATTAGAGGCAGGTGGTTATCATCTCCTCTGATTGAGAATCATATTAAGGTAGGTGTTTTCACTTTGTTTGTCGTGGGTGGTTGTCTCCTGTGTCTGTGTTTGTTTGCACCATACGGGACTGTTTCGTTCGTTCGTCGTTTTGTGTAGTCATTTTCCTGTTCGTGAGTTCTTCGTGTTATGTAAGTTCTTATGTTCAGGTTCGTCTACTCCGTTTGTTGTTTTGTTTAGTTTCAAGTGAAGTTCGTGTTTTCGTCTTTACTTTAAATAAATCATGTCATATCAAGACGCTGCATTTTGGTTTAATCCCTGCTCCTCCTCTTCGGATGAAGAGGAGGAGGAACGCCGTTACAGAACCACCCACCGAACCAGAACCAAGCAGCGTGAATTCGAGCAGTGGCCTGCTACACAGGATTATTGGAGTTGGGAGGAAATATTGGACGGAAAAGGTCCATGGGCACAGCCGGGAGAATATCGCCGTCCCAAAGCTGAGCTGGAGGCAGCGAAAGCAGAGAGGCGGCGATATGAGGAGGCAGCAAGGAAGCAAGGCTGGAAGCCGGAGAATCAAGCCCAAAACCGCAGATATGAAGGTACGCAGCTAGCAAGGAAGCCCGAGAAGAAACCCCAAAAATTTCTTGGGGGGGGGGGCTAAGAGG
Organism: Salvelinus namaycush; assembly: GCF_016432855.1. Taxonomy (NCBI): domain Eukaryota; kingdom Metazoa; phylum Chordata; class Actinopteri; order Salmoniformes; family Salmonidae; genus Salvelinus; species Salvelinus namaycush. Next base: position 16,216,962 of record NC_052336.1, on the reverse strand, counting down.
TAGTGGGCCGAGGGCAGGTAGGAGACCTGCGCCCACTTCACAGGCTAACCGTGGAGAGCGGGAGTACGGGCGAACACCGTGTTACACAGTAGAGCGCACGGTGTCTCCTGTACGTGTTCATAGCCCGGTGCGGGTTATTCCACCTCCCCGCACTGGTAGGGCTAGATTGGGCATTGAGCCAGGTGCCATGATGCCGGCTCAACGCGTCTGGTCTCCAGTGCGTCTCCTCGGGCCGGCATACATGGCACCAGCCTTACGCATGGTGTCCCCGGTTCGCCTACATAGCCCGGTGCGGGTTATTCCACCTCCCCGCACTGGTAGGGCGACTGGGAGCATTCAACCAGGTAAGGTTGGGCAGGCTCGGTGTTCAAGGGAACCAGTACGCCTGCACGGTCCGGTATTTCCGGCGCCACTTTCCCGCCCCAGCCCAGTATTACCAGTGCCTACTCCACGCACCAGGCTTCCAGTGCGTTTCCAGAGCCCTGTTCCTCCTCCACGCACTCTCCCTATGGTGCGTGTCTCCAGCCCAGTGCCTCCAGTTCCGGCACCACGCACTAAGCCTCCTGTGCGTCTCCAGAGCCCTGTACGCACTGTTCCTTCTCCCTGTACTCGTCCTGATGTGCGTGCCCTCAGCCCGGTGCCACCAGTGCCGGTACCACGCACCAGGCCTATAGTGCACTTCGAGAGGTCAGTGTGCCCTGTCCCTGCTCCCCGCACTAGCCTTGAAGTGCGTGTCTCCAGCCCAGTGCCATCTGAGCCATCCGTCTCCCCAGCGCCATCTGAGCCATCCGTCTCCCCAGCGCCATCTGAGCCATCCGTCTCCCCAGCGCCGTCTGAGCCATCCGTCTGCCCCGAGCCATTAGAGCCGCCCGTCTGTCCCGAGCCGTCAGAGCCGTTCGTCAGTCAGGAGCCGCTAGAGCCATTCGTCAGACAGGATCTACCAGAGCCGCCAACCAGACAGGATCTGCCAGAGCCGCCAACCAGACAGGATCTGCCAGAGCCGCCAACCAGACAGGATCTGCCAGAGCCGCCAGTGAGCCATGAGCGTCCAGAGCCGTCAGCGAGCCATGAGCGTCCAGAGCCGTCAGCGAGCCATGAGCGTCCAGAGCCGTCAGCCAGCCATGAGCGTCCAGAGCCGTCAGCCAGCCATGAGCGTCCAGAGCCGTCAGCCAGCCATGAGCGTCCAGAGCCGTCAGCCAGCCATGAGCGTCTAGAGCCGTCAGCCAGCCACGAGCGTCCAGAGCCGTCAGCCAGCCACGAGCGTCCAGAGCCGTCAGCCAGCCACGAGCGTCCAGAGCCGTCAGCCAGCCACGAGCGTCCAGAGCCGTCAGCCAGCCAGTTTAATCCCTGCTCCTCCTCTTCGGATGAAGAGGAGGAGGAACGCCGTTACACATGGCACATATTGCACTTTCACTTTCTTCTCCAACACTGTTTTTTTACATTATTTAAACCAAATTGAACATGTTTCATTATTTATGAGACTAAATTGATTTTATTTATGTATTATATTAAGTTAAAATAAGTGTTCATTGTACATTCAGTATTGTTGTAATTGTCATTTATTACAAAGATATGAATAAAAATCGGCCGATTAATCGGTATCGGCTTTTTTTGGACCTCGAATTGATATCGGCGTTGAAAAATCATAGTTGGTCGACCTCTAACCTGGATTCACTTGGTCAGTCTATGTCATAGAAAGAACAATATTTGGTACACTGGGCAAGTATGTCTGGAATAGATTAGAGTTTTGATCGGCATGAAAATTCAAATCTCAGTATACATTGGCGCGTTATGTTCAGTAGTTCCAAAAACATCCGGTGATTTTGCAGAGAGCCACATCAATTTACAGAAATACTCATCATAAATGTTGATGAAAATACAAGTGTTATACATGGAACTTTAGATAAACTTCTCCTTAATGCAACCGCTGTGTCAGATTTCAAAAAAGCTTTACCGAAAAAGCACACCATGCAATAATCTGAGTACAGTGCTCAGAGACCAAAACAAGCCAAACAGATATCCGCCATGTTGTGTGGTCAACAGAAGTCAGAAATAGCGTTATAAATATTCACTTACCTTTGATGATCTCATCAGAATGCACTCCCAGGAATCCCAGTTCCACCCTAAATGTTTGATTTGTTCGATAAAGTTAATCATTTATGTCCAAATACCTCCTTTTCGTTTGCGCGTTTCATTCCAAAATCCAAATTGTTGACGAGCAGGTCAGACGAAAAGTCAAATTCCATTACAGTTCGTAGAAACATGTCAAGCAATGTATAGAATCAATCTTTAGGATGTTTTTAACATAAATCTTCAATAAGGTTTCAACCGGAGAATTCCTTTGTCTTCAGAAATGCGATGGAACGCAGGTCGCTCTCACGGGTGCACGCGTGACCAGCTCTTGCCAGACACCTGACTCAGAGCTCTCCTTCCCTCATTCTTCACAGTAGAAGCCTGAAACAAGGTTCTAAAGACTGTTGACATCTAGTGGAAGCCTTAGGAAGTGCAATATGACCCCAAAGACACTGTATATTGGATAGACAAACCTACAAACCTCAGATTTCCCACTTCCTGGTTGGATTCTTTCTCAGGTTTTTGCCAGCCATATGAGTTCTGTTATACTCACAGACATCATTCAAACAGTTTTAGAAACTTCAGAGTGTTTTCTATCCAAATCTACTAATAATATGCATATCTTAGCCTCTGGGACTGAGTAGCAGGCAGTTTACTCTGGGCACCTCTGGGCACCTTATTCATCCAAGCTACTCAATACTGCCCCCAGCCATAAGAAGTGAAGTGTCCCTTGAATTCTAAATAGATTACCGACAGTGTCACCATCAAAGCACCCCCACACCATCACACCTCCTCCATGCTCCACGGTGGGAGCCACACGTGGAGATCATCCGTTAACCTATTCTGCGTCTCACAAAGACATGGCGGTTGGAACCAAAAATCTCAATTCTGGACTCATCTGACAAAAGGACAGATTTCCACCGGTCTAATGTCCATTGCTCGTGTTTCTTGGCCAAGCAAGTCTCTTCTTCTTATTGGTGTCCTTTAGTAGGGGTTTCTTTGCAGCAATTTGACCATGAAGGCCTGATTCACACCGTCTCCTCTGAACAGTTGATGTTGAGATGTGTCTGTTACTTGAACTCTGTGAAGCATTTATTTGGGCTGCAATTTCTAAGGCTGGTAACTCTAATGAACTTATTCTCTGCAGCAGAGGTAACTCTGGGTCTTCCTTTCCTGTGGTGGTCCTCATGAGAGCCAGTTTCATCACAGCGCTTGATGGTTTTTGCGACTGCACTTGAAGAAACGTTCAAATTTCTTGAAATGTTCCGTATTGACTGATCTTCATGTCTTAAAGTAATGGATGGACTGTCATTTCTCTTTGCTTATTTGAGCTGTTCTTGCCATAACATGGACTTGGTATTTTACCAAATAGGGCTATCTTCTGTAAACCAACCCTACCATGTCACAACACAACTGATTGCCTCAAACGCATTAAGGATAAAAATTCCACAAATGTACTTTTAACAAGGCACACCTGTTAATTGAAATGCATTTCAGGCGACTACCTCATGAAGCTGGTTGAGTGAATGCCAAAAGTGTGCAAAGCTGTCATCAAGGCAAAGGGTGACTATTTTGAAGAATCTCATATAAAATATATTTAGATTTAGTTTCTACATGATTGCATATGTGTTATTTCATAGTTTTGATGTCTTCACTATTATTCTACAATGTAGAAAATAGTAAAAATAAAGAAAAACCCTTGAATTAGTAGGTGTGTCCAAACTTTTGACTGGTACTATATATATATAATGTGTGTGTATTTTTTTATGGATTATCTATTTTAAATGCAATTTGAATGTAATTGATGGAGAGCGAGAGACTGTGAGAGAGCAACGATATTCGAGTGATAGGCTGTTTTGAAACCCTGCAGCTGCAAGAAAAAATAAAATAATCTTTACAAAAAATTTGGTGACCCCTGAAAGCCAGATGGAGATGTATAAATTAGATGCGTATTCAGTCCTTATATTACTCTACCATAGGCAATGCTGCAGCAAATGCAGGGCCTACCTGTCACAAGAAAAAAAGTTACCATGACGAGATGATTGGTCGTGCAGATGTCAAATAGAAGGCCGTAGAGAAGCCAGATTTATACATCACATATAATGTAACAGTTCCATTTCACATCATGCTGTTCATATAAATCATTTATTATAATTTACCGTTTTTTCACAGTTATTTACTCCAGGAAAAGGGAATTGGTTTGGGCGGTAAATCTCAGTAACCCAGTTCCCGCTATTCAACCCTAGTCTTTAGTCATGCTCATAACCTTTGTGCCACGCACTACTATTAGAGCTCCTATAAAAGAGAGCTAGCTACTTCCCTGGTACCTATGACCTGTACCATCTGTTGAGTTTGTTCTGTGTCCACTGTCCACATTAATTGGATGGAAGGGTGGAATGTCCTACCCTGCTTTTCATACCTGGACAGAAACACCCTTTCTGCCAGTCAGTCAGAAAGAGACAGACACTAGTGTTAAAGACATGCTCCGTAACTTTGGCGACTAGTAAGTCTTTTTTTATACCTCCGCAAGCAGAGCATAACTCGGTCAGTCTGTCAATCACTTGTCTTCTCAGAGGAAAATAAGGAGAGATGATGATGATAATGATGAGGGTGGTTGGAGGTTGCGGATGAGGGGATGTTGTTGTTGGGTTGGGGGGCCTCTGACCCCCCCTGTCGCAACCAACTGGTCTGCAGGCAGCAGGAAGGAAGCCTTGCTGTGACATCCTGCTGTGCCTCGGTCACCAGGCCTATTATAGTCCCTCTCTGTCACAATCCCTAGGCTGGGAAAACAGGGCTAACGGTCGTCCCGCTGGTTTCATCACGTCCCCCTGTTCCCCGCTTTTAGAGACCAGGCCAGGGACTGACATGGCTAGGGGCCCTAGGGGCTAGGACTTTATGTGTAACTCTGTGTTGTTTTTGTCGCACTGCTTTGCTTTATCTTGGCCAGGTCGCAGTTGTAAATGAGAACTTGTTTTCAACTGGCCTACCTGGTTAAATAAAGGTGAAATAAATAAATATCTGTGAGCTCCTGATGAGTCTGTGTGTGTCAAATGATTGTGGTAGGATGCGGACCTGACCCCCACTTCATGTTGGGGGTCAGGTCCGCATTAAACACTCAAGAACCAAGAATTATAATTAGAATCAGGTGGACATGTCCTATATCTTCAGTTACCAGATATCACAAAACTAAAGCACCACAGAGTCTTTGTTTGGATACAACCATACAGTTTGCCACTGTCCTTCATTTGTGATTTTAATATGGGTGGTTCGAGCCCTGAATGCTGATTGGCTGACAGCCGTGGTATATCAGACCGTATACCACGTGTATGACAAAACATGTATTTTTACTGCTCTAATTACGTTGGTAACCAGTTTATAATAGCAATAAGGCACCTCGGGGGTTAGTGATATATGGCCAATATACCACGGCTAAGGGCTGTGTCCAGGCACTCTGCGATGCGTCGTGCATAAGAACAGCCCTTAGCCGTGGTATATCGGCTATATACCACACCTCCTCGGGCCTTATTGCTTAAATATACACTGAGTATACCAACCCCCCCATTGCAGTTCTTGACACGAACCGGTGCACCTGGCACCTACTACCATACCCCTTTCAAAGGCACTATTTTGTCTTGCCCATTCACCCTCTGAATGGCACACATACACAATCCGTGTCTCAAGTCTCCGCCCCTTCATCTACACTGATTGAATTGGATTCAATCAAGTGACATCAATAAGGGATCATAGCTTTCACCTGGATTCACCTTGTCAGTCTGTCATGGAAAGAGCAGGTGTTCTTAATGTTTTGTCTACTCAGTGTAAGATCCTAATTCTTTTTGTTTTCATTTGGAGTTCAGCTTGTCAAAACACAAAATAATCGCCACCTAATACATTTCTGCACATTTAACAAGATAGCCGGAAACTGCTGGACCAGAAATAATTAGAAAAGTGCTGAGGAGACATCTTTCAGCAAGAGTTTGGCTCCAAGTGAGGAGGGAACGTGCAATCCATCTATTTTAGCCCCTGGCTGTTGAGTTGGTTGGGTAACCAAGCAGCCTTTGCTGTTATAGGACAATGCTCCCCACCATATGACTCTCCTATTGTGCAACGCTTCACTACTATTTCCCAATAGTGTTTGGAGTGGTAGCCATACACCAACAGCAAAAAACAGATAAAGTCACAGTATAGGGAAGGAGAATGTTAGTTGGGGTATATGCTCTATTGATCTACATGAAAAGATGATCTCTAAAGATGGAATGATAGTGGTTATAAAGTCTGTGAGGGGAAGCAGTATAGGAGTCCCCTATACTCTCATTACCTCACAGTCCTACAAAGGTGCTTGAATTGACAAACCAATGGGCTGTATGAGAGATATTATGACTTTCTTGGATGACAGTGGAAGTTTAATAGAAAATACTTCTAGGTTCTCCTGGTAGTGTCCAGTGGAGAGTGCTACTAAACAAGTCAACTGTATAGGACAGATCACTTCCACCACCATCTCCAGAGTAAGCTACCCATCCCTTCCCCCTCCATAACATCCTTATGCGTCTTTTCCCACTAGCACTGACTTTGCTGATAAATACTTTGTTCAGGGAAAATGTACTTGATACAATTGTGATGTGTTGTTGTCTCACCTACAGTAGCTATCTTAAGATGAATGCATGAATGTAAGTCGTTCTAGATAAGAGCATCTGCTAAATTACTAAACTATAAAATATGCCCTGGGACTTCCCAGTGATGTGATGATTGGACACAGATACATGGTTACTTGGGTATAAGACAGGACAGGTATCTATCTGGACATCATGAATAAGATTAAACGGATTGAAGGAACTTGTGCTGTGCAGAGATGGGGTCCAGATGACTTTTACACCTTAGTTTCACTTCTTCCTGTTCTTTCTCATATCCCATAAAATGTGAACTGAAATCTATTTATATAGTTATAGATCTGGTCTCACCTAGGGCTGTGACGGTCATGACATTTTGTCAGCTGGGGATTGTCAAGTAATTGACCGGTAATTAACATAAACACATTTTAGCGTCTCCGGGCTTCCACACTGATGCAGACCTTTGGAATATCTACATTTTAAAAAGTCGAATAAATCCATGTAATACTGCCTACATCATCACAATAAATCCGTTATGTATTTTAGACAGGTCAAAAGAAACATGATATGAAGAAAATGAAGTCTATTTCAGAAGAACAGAATAGCCTACTCTGAGTTGTCCTAATGTTAGGCCCTGATCTGGCTATGCCATATGGCTGTGGGCTACACTAGTTCATTTAGCAGACAAGATTTGCTTAGAATTCTGTGGCATTATTTTACATTCTTTTATAGCATGAAGAATACAATTCAACATAGCTGAATAAAATAGAAAGGATATTTTATCCAAACATTTCCTAAATACTTAGTTTCGAGTTATTTATGTAGCTTTGGTTGTGATACAAACATTGGGCTATCTGTTCTGATGTTTAATACATTCTAAGGCTGCATGATGCGACTCTAATGATGATTTGAAGAAAGTTGCATGAAAGGCATAAGCTCTGCTTTGTTTTTTGCTCAAGCTGTACACACTTCACCAGTCTCTCATTCCCAATTTGACAAGCACTTGACAATGCATAGAATTTTCCGGTGGCATCCCCTTTGTGTGGCTGTAATGCCAAAAATCAATGTATTTTGCAGCCAGTGGCCATTGTGCCCTTGGGCTGTATATAATAATTATAATTCCCTTCTCCCGAAAATTTAGCATAAAATGTTGATAAACTATTAGGATATTTCTTCACATTATAAGCGCAGCAATGTGCACACCGTAGTAGGCTAAAAATGCAAATCTTCCATTAGCAGGAAAACACCATTCTCAAAAGTGACCGCAAATGCGATTATGAATGTAATGCTTTTATTATAGAAGTTAATTTTTATGGTGAAAATGATTTTCCCCAAACTTGAAACGCACGCGCTGCGTATGTATGCCAGTTAGGCTCTACACCTGTTGTAAAACTGATTAATGTGCTTCATTTTAAGAAGTTATTTGGCCACTTCAGTTGTGATACAAACCGTATCAAACATATAGGCCTATGGGCTAGGCTACATGAGGTGTGCGACTATGATTTGAAAAACTCCCCCAAAAATGGCATGCACTGTTTCTTGCCTTAATCTGGGCATCATTCACAAGTGATAGGCTAATATTGTCACCCATCAGACTATTCTTGATTTAATCTTGTCTTTACATATACTAAATAATATATGTGGGAAATTTTGATTTATCATACCCCTGTCTCCAAACAGGGGCAGGGGGAAAAATACATGTAATCTATGCACTTAAATAGCGAATGGAGGATGCTTTTCCCCGTGGTTTATTTTCATGCCAGCCAGGTAGGCTATACTCCTGTTGTAAATATAATCAATTTGCTTAGTATTAGGAAAGTTGAGAAATAACTATAGTATACCTAGCCTATAGAAAGCTGATGGGATCCTCCTCTTTCTAATAGAGGCCATCACTCTGTTTTCTCATGCAATTGCATAGCCTATAGAAATGTTTCACAACATGAGCTCATGGGCTCTCATTAAGTGTTTGATTTAGATTTTCAATTACATTTGCATTGATGTCAGAGTGATTAGAGGGACAATAGAGTGCTGAGTACCAAGCAGTTAGCAAGTTAGGTAGGCTACTAATGACCATCGGCAGCATCAGAGCTTGGAGAAGCCTAATTACTGTGACTAAATGGTCATGACTCATGACCACCAGTGGGACGGTAATATGGTCATCTTAACAGCCCTAGTCTCACCTATGACAAGACAATCCACATCCTGATATGATCAGTGATACACTTTTTACACTACACTGTTTATTCTGTACTTGTACCTATAAGGCCATGTGTTTTTGTCTTTGCAGGTCACAGCATTTCAAAGAGAGCATCAGGTTCATCCACGAATGTCGTCTAAATGGAGGGGCCTGTCTGGTGCACTGGTACGTACACCACCTAACCATAAACCACTAACTTTCTGTTGACCGTACCTGACCCCTCATGACTATGCTCTCCATGTCCCTGTCCCATAATGCAGCCTGGCTGGTGTGTCCCGTAGTACTACCATGGTGGTGGCCTACCTGATGACCGTCACCACCTACAGCTGGGAGGAGTGTCTGTCGGCTGTCAAGGCTGTGCGTTCCTTTGTAGGCCCGAATTATGGCTTCCAACATCAACTACAGGAGTACCAGATGAACCAAGTCACAGAGGTAGTTACACACACATTGAAACACACAATATACATACACACACCCTGTATAGATAACATAATGATGTCCCCTAACCACAAAAATATACTCGCTGTGCCCTTGAGCAAGGCACTTAACCCTTAATGCTCCAGGGGTGCTGTACAATGGTGACCCTGGACGTGACCCCACTCCCTGCGGGTGTCTCAGGGGGAGTTGGGATATGCAACAAATAACAGGACAAATATAAGCAACCCCCAAATTGTTGTTATTATTTTACAGCTTCCCGCAATTCAATGTGGGCAGAAAAACACCCTGTAACACAGCTCAGGCGTAATATTTAGACTTGCATAGTTCAGGCATATCAACAGTAAACAATTTCAGTGAGTAAGAAGAATGCCGGTTAAGGCCCACCTTTTCTCTAACACCCACTCGGAAGCCAAACTGTTAGCTTACTCCCACTCATAGTACAGAGTCACAGGAATATGTCATCATTCAGCTGCTATCAGTTAATGATGCAGCTGTTTTTACAAGGCCACGCCTGCCCTGTCAGGTTCATACTTTTGGTTTACTTTCACTTCTGTGGATGGAGGTGGGTCTCTGACAGTAAACCTGGAGCCCATCCTTCCTGGTTGCCTGTCTCAACTTTATATGACCTACCAGGGATCTTCCTAAACTCATCATACTGGGAGATGATCCCTGTGATGGCTGATGGCTTGTCTGGACTTGCTGTTATGCCTGAGGTGGGTTATGAACCCTCGATGTATTGAGGCCAACAGAAGACTATTAGATCCTGTGTAAACTGCTACTATGTGACTTTTGTCTGGTCCACCAGAAATACATAAGTTATTTAATTAGAAGTACCACCATCGTGTATATTAACCGTGACTTCAACCTCCTTCACTCTCATGTCATTAGACCTACACTAAAGTGTTTGCTGGTTTCAAAGTGAGTATCTGTGTTGTCAGTTTATTTATACCCATCTGCATATTATTCACACAAGATGTAGTGGGGGGAGAAAATGGCTTTCCTGTTGTGGGGCAGCTATTTCCACACACATCAGACTTCAAACCTGTGAAATGATGTGTGACATGCACACGCACAGACGCACACACACACACACACACACGTTTCTAGAACATGCTGCAAAGAGAGCTGTGTATGGAGGTTGCTGAGAGAGGCTTTGTCTCTCTAGCTGATGACATGCACCCAGCCAGTGGTACTCAGTACGTGTGTGTCGTATACAGAAGGGGAACTGGAGGGGCTTGCTGAAATTGCATTAGCCTGGTACTAACCATCACGTGACTGTAATTACTGTCAGAGGCTTGCAACATGTCTTCACTGAAGAAAAAAACATTTGTTATTTTCTTATTGTTTGGTTGAGTTGACAGTGATTTTGAGGATCAAAGGGGAAATGGGATTCCTTTCTTCATGCTTTTCCCATGACTGTGTCTTAGAGAGAATTTGGTATTGTCATACCAATAGTTTTATCTAGTGTTGCATTGTATATATGTTGTATTGTTTATAGGGTTGATCACTTTTATCTTTTTTTCATTTCACAACACTTTGCCAAAAACACTGATACAACTAAGGCATGTCTGTTGTTAAAAATGATTATAAATGCATTATTACGTGGGTGTTTTGTTGAGTGTAAGGTAAGGTTCAGTAAGTGTGATAGTGTCTTAGGGGTTGTGTCCAGGTCCTTGTTTCTCAGTTTTGACTTTGACTTACTTTGAATGGATTCAAAGCAGAGAGTTGTTTTCAAGCAAACAAAACTGAAATTGACATAATTTGTTCAAATTTTGAGTAATCCTTTTCTCAAGAATTGATGATCCGGAAGTGAAAACTGGTAAAGGGATGGTGGAGAGTCTGACTCAAAGCTGGGTTTGGGACTCAAGTCTCTCGTCTGTCCTTATCGTGTGTAGTCTAACTGTTCATTGTACCTTCCTTGGTGTGTATTTTTGTAACACAGTGCATGTTATTTTAAAGAGGTTTGAGTATGTTGTATGGCTGGTTATGGATGGTGGTAATGTGTGGGAGTCGCTGTGACACCTGACGGTTGTGTGGGAAGAAACATGCGACACACCTGAACACAACTCTTCTCTTTTACCAGACATGGGAACTGTCTTGGTTCATCTGGAACTCCTGCATTTATGATAGGAAGTCTGTAACACTATTTTGATATAACATAAAATTATACTGTACATCATGATTACCCATCTAACGTAAATAATGTACCACTAGTTTGTTTACCTATAATTTATTACAGTAGTGTATTGGACTATCACATTGGTGGCTATGCACTGATACTAGTAGCCACCCACCACTCCATCCAACACCTGTCTACCAGAAGCCCATGATGTGATGTTCAACACCTGTCTACCAGAAGCCCATGATGTGATGTTCAACACCTGTCTACCAGAAGCCCATGATGTGATGTCCAACACCTGTCTACCAGAAGCCAATGATGAGCTGTTCAACACCTGTCTACCAGAAGCCCATGATGTGATGTTCAACACCTGTCTACCAGAAGCCCATGATGAGCTGTTCAACACCTGTCTACCAGAAGCCCATGATGTGATGTCCAACACCTGTCTACCAGAAGCCCATGATGAGCTGTTCAACACCTGTCTACCAGAAGCCAATGATGAGCTGTTCAACACCTGTCTACCAGAAGCCCATGATGTGATGTTCAACACCTGTCTACCAGAAGCCCATGATGTGATGTCCAACACCTGTCTACCAGAAGCCAATGATGAGCTGTTCAACACCTGTCTACCAGAAGCCCATGATGTGATGTTCAACACCTGTCTACCAGAAGCCCATGATATGATGTTCAACACCTGTCTACCAAAAGCCCATGATGAGCTGTTCAACACCTGTCTACCAGAAGCCCATGATATGATGTTCAACACCTGTCTACCAGAAGCCCATGATGTGATGTTCAACTCCTGTCTACCAGAAGCCCATGATGTGATGTTCAACACCTGTCTACCAGAAGCCCGTGATGTTCAACTCCTGTCTACCAGAAGCCCATGATGTGATGTTCAACACCTGTCTACCAGAAGCCCATGATGTGATGTTCAACACCTGTCTACCAGAAGCCCATGATATGATGTTCAACACCTGTCTACCAGAGGCCCATGATGTGATGTTCAACACCTGTCTACCAGAGGCCCATGATGTGATGTTCAACTCCTGTCTACCAGAAGCCCATGATGTGATGTTCAACACCTGTCTACCAGAGGCCCATGATGTGATGTTCAACACCTGTCTACCAGAAGCCCATGATGTGATGTTCAACACCTGTCTACCAGAAGCCCATTATGTGATGTTCAACACCTGTCTACCAGAAGCCCATGATGAGCTGTTCAACACCTGTCTACCAGAAGCCAATGATGAGCTGTTCAACACCTGTCTACCAGAAGCCCATGATGAGCTGTTCAACACCTGTCTACCAGAAGCCCATGATGTGATGTTCAACACCTGTCTACCAGAAGCCCATGATGTGATGTTCAACACCTGTCTACCAGAAGCCAATGATGAGCTGTTCAACACCTGTCTACCAGAAGCCCATGATGAGCTGTTCAACACCTGTCTACCAGAAGCCAATGATGAGCTGTTCAACACCTGTCTACCAGAAGCCCATGATGAGCTGTTCAACACCTGTCTACCAGAAGCCCATGATGAGCTGTTCAACACCTGTCTACCAGAAGCCCATGATGAGCTGTTTAACACCTGTCTACCAGAAGCCCATGATGAGCTGTTCAACACCTGTCTACCAGAAGACAATGATGAGCTGTTCAACACCTGTCTACCAGAAGCCCATGATGAGCTGTTCAACACCTGTCTACCAGAAGCCCATGATGAGCTGTTCAACACCTGTCTACCAGAAGCCCATGATGAGCTGTTCAACACCTGTCTACCAGAAGCCCATGATGAGCTGTTTAACACCTGTCTACCAGAAGCCCATGATGAGCTGTTCAACACCTGTCTACCAGAAGCCAATGATGAGCTGTTCAACACCTGTCTACCAGAAGCCCATGATGAGCTGTTCAACACCTGTCTACCAGAAGCCCATGATGAGCTGTTCAACACCTGTCTACCAGAAGCCCATGATGAGCTGTTCAACACCTGTCTACCAGAAGCCCAGCGGTGTGGAACACATCTAAGCTGCATAACCTTGATTAGTGAACACACAGGTGCCAAAAGGTATGTGACAACTGAAGCAAAAACATTACAATACATTCACAGACTGTGTGTCATCAGGCCCCTACTCCACCACTACCACGTATATACAGTACAAAATCCATGTGTATGTTTGTGTATAGTGAGTATGCTATTGTGTGTAGGTGTATGCATGTGTCTGTGCCTATGTTTGTGCTGCTTCACAGTCCCCGCTGATCCATAAGTTGCTTTTTGACATGCATATGATTAATATTAGTTCTCTGTGTACATCCAAGGGCCAGCCGTGCTGCTCTGTTCTGAACCAATTGAGATTTTCCTAAGTCCTTTTTTGTAAAGTGTACTTTTCTACAAGCTTCAATGGAATTGGGAGACATCACTTGTACAGTCACTACAATCTAAGCTGGTCTTAGATCTGTTTTTGCTTGAGAGCCCTGTAGCTACTGTGTGAGCAGGAATGTCAGAGGAGAAGTGACAGAAGTGGAGGCAGGTTCCTGGTAAAGCTCTGATTCAGAGCTAGCTTTCCCCACCCCTTCCTCAGCTCTCACTGGTCCCTATGTGGGCCCACTGACCGCTGGGCTAAAGACCTGGGACTTCTGCCAGGGGTTTCCCACCCAACCCCTGCTGCCTCCTCGAGGCCCTCTAACCAGGACTAATCCCTGTGTACCGTTAAACCCAGAAAACACAGACACTGGGCCATTATAGAGGACATTGTCTGTGTAAGGATATGATACTTACACTCCTCATAGAAGGTCACATCTCATCTTGAGATCAGCATGTGTAACTTCAATTTTCACAAGTTACACATGCAATGACATCAAAGCATGATTTACGTGCACAGAATTCAAGTTGGGATCAAGCCCAGAAGCAATGTTGGTAAAGCCAGAGTGAGTGTGTTGGGGTCATAGCTGTTGGACCTCTTATGGCTCTCTGAGCTGCCGAGGAAAGTCCCTCGTTTTCAGGAATGTCTGCCGTCCGTTTGCCAACCACACACAGAGATTGATCTAGAGATAGATTGCTTAGATTGTAGCTGCCTCTATCTACATCTATCACCATCTACTGGGAAGGGAAAGAAACAAGAGAAAGTGTGGTAAACTACACCACAATAGAAACATCTCCTTTGATACTAGAACACTCTTCTCTGACACCAGCCCACTCTGCTCTGATACTAGAACACTCTTCTCTGACACCAGCCCACTCTTCTCTGACACCAGCCCACTCTGCTCTGACACCAGCCCACTCTGCTCTGACACCAGCCCACTCTTCTCAGACACCAGCACACTCTGCTCTGACACCAGCCCACTCTGCTCTGACACCAGCCCACTCTTCTCTGACACCAGCCCACTCTTCTCTGACACCAGCCCACTCTGCTCTGACACCAGCCCACTCTGCTCTGACACCAGCCCACTCTGCTCTGACACCAGCCCACTCTTCTCAGACACCAGCACACTCTGCTCTGACACCAGCCCACTCTGCTCTGACACCAGCCCACTCTTCTCTGACACCAGCCCACTCTGCTCTGACACCAGCCCACTCTGCTCTGACACCAGCCCACTCTGCTCTGACACCAGCCCACTCTTCTCAGACACCAGCACACTCTGCTCAGATACCAGCACACTCTGCTCAGACACCAGCACACTCTGCTCAGACACCAGCACACTCTGCTCAGACACCAGCCCACTCTGCTCAGACACCAGCACACTCTGCTCAGACACCAGCACACTCTGCTCAGATACCAGCACACTCTTCTCAGACACCAGCACACTCTGCTCAGACACCAGCCCACTCTGCTCTGACACCAGCCCACTCTGCTCTGACACCAGCCCACTCTGCTCTGACACCAGCCCACTCTTCTCAGACACCAGCACACTCTGCTCTGACACCAGCCCACTCTTCTCTGACACCAGCCCACTCTGCTCTGACACCAGCCCACTCTGCTCTGACACCAGCCCACTCTTCTCAGACACCAGCACACTCTGCTCAGATACCAGCACACTCTGCTCTGATACTAGAACACTCTTCTCTGACACCAGCCCACTCTTCTCTGACACCAGCCCACTCTGCTCTGACACCAGCCCACTCTGCTCTGACACCAGCCCACTCTTCTCAGACACCAGCACACTCTTCTCTGATACCAGCACACTCTGCTCAGATACCAGCACACTCTGCTCAGACACCAGCACACTCTGCTCAGACACCAGCACACTCTGCTCAGACACCAGCACACTCTGCTCAGACACCAGCACACTCTGCTCAGACACCAGCACACTCTGCTCAGACACCAGCACACTCTGCTCAGACACCAGCCCACTCTGCTCAGACACCAGCCCACTCTGCTCTGACACCAGCCCACTCTGCTCTGACACCAGCCCACTCTGCTCAGATACCAGCACACTCTGCTCAGACACCAGCCCACTCTGCTCAGACACCAGCCCACTCTGCTCTGACACCAGCCCACTCTGCTCAGATACCAGCACACTCTGCTCAGACACCAGCACACTCTGCTCTGATACCAGCACACTCTGCTCAGATACCAGACCACTCTGCTCTGATACCAGCACACTCTGCTCTGATACCAGAACACTGCTCAGACACCAGCACACTCTGCTCAGATACCAGACCACTCTGCTCTGATACCAGCACACTCTGCTCTGATACCAGACCACTCTGCTCTGATACCAGCACACTCTGCTCTGATACCAGACCACTCTGCTCAGACACCAGCACACTCTGCTCTGATACCAGCACACTCTGCTCAGACACCAGCACACTCTGCTCAGACACCAGCACACTCTGCTCAGACACCAGCACACTCTGCTCAGACACCAGAACACTGCTCAGACACCAGCACACTCTGCTCAGACACCAGCACACTCTGCTCAGATACCAGACCACTCTGCTCTGATACCAGACCACTCTGCTCTGATACCAGCACACTCTGCTCTGATACCAGAACACTCTGCTCTGATACCAGAACACACTTCTCTGACACCAGAACACACTTCTCTGACACCAGAACACACTTCTCTGACACCAGAACACACTTATCTGACACCAGAACACTCTTCTCTGACACCAGACACTCTTCTCTGACACCAGAACACTCTTCTCTGACACCAGAACACTGCTCTGATACCAGAACACTCTGCTCTGACATCCCACCCTTGGAGGACCATAGAACACTAATTGAGCTGAACCATCGAACATGGTATTTTCTGTCTGTCTGTCTTCTCTCCAGTACCGGGCGTGGCTGCGGGCCAGTTTCCGCCCCAGTCCTTTTAAGGACCAGGAGCAGGTGGGAGCGCTGCTGAACCAGTACATAGAGCAGCAACAGCAGGAGAACCAGAGGAGAGGAGGGGACCAGGGCTGGATGAACCAGGCCTCCAGTGTCTACCCTCTACCCTACAATGCCTACAACGGCTCTGGGGGCAACAGATGAGCCAAGGGGCCTCGAGTCTCCGTGATCCCACCAACCTCCAGCTCAGGCCTGCCTGGAGTGTGAGACAATGACCCAGTCCCAAAATCACCCCTAGGCACTTAGATCTGAAAGGATCGGATGGGTGTAAGATAGGGCCAGGGGTTTCTCTTGACCAAGACATTCTCCAGACCCTAGTCCTAAGCAATATGGGAATAGCTCCACCCTGCCCTCTGATAGACTAGGTGGAATTGTCACCCTATTGCCTGTAACTATTTAGTACTTACAGGTCCCAAGTGCATAGGGGTATTTTGGGGGCATTGGCTAACTGACTCTCTCACCACTGCACTACCTCCCATGTCCCTCGCCACCTTCACCACTGAACTGACCTTAGTGCAGTCTGATCAGGAGCTCTGATGCTCACTGAAGCCTTAGTCCAAACACCTCCACACCTCAACACCTTGACCTTACAGCCACATACTACCATGAGGCTTCACCTGTCCTATAACCTCGCCTCAACTCACCTCTAAACCCAACGGGTCAATAGATAAAGAATTGTATGACTAGCAGTTTTTTTTCCGTAATCATCTGCCTAAGACCTATAACGAGGACCTGGTTAGGTCACATGATCAGGAAAAAGTCCTGCACATAACATTACATTTAATCAATTATTATTAATATGTTTATCAATATGTTATTACATGGTACCATGATTACGTCATGTTAAATGCAGTCCGCTGGTTAGATGGAGGATCTGATTGGTGTTGAGGGTTGAATGGACATATGAATGAACATAAGATGCTCTCCGCCCTAATTTAAACTGATCCAGCTACTGTATACCTGCATGTGATAAAGGTTTAAATAACAGCAGCTTTGCCATAGAAAATGAATGCCTCGTTCCAGCTAGTAAAATGAAGGATCATTACAGCCCAAAGCCATAATATGGGGTCTTCCTAAAATCTACCATAAATCTGCTATGGAAATTTGCTTGTCAATTTATCAGAAGCTATAAATAAACATTTATTTTTAGGGAATTTTTAAGATGTTTGTTAAATGTTTAGTGGTATAAATGATGTTGTATCATAGTGTATATATCTGCTTTATTAATATTAAAATGTACACTTTCATTGTTTGCCCAAAAATATATGCTAATAAATACTACTATGAAGCCAAAGCAGCATCCTGTAATTGAGGCTGAAACAACCTTACAACAATTGTATAAGGCTGGCTACAAACCGAAGTATTATCGTAACAAATCATAACAAAACGAATGTGTGTTTGTTTGTGTGTGTGTGTGTGTGTGTGTGTGTGTGTGTGTGTGTGTGTGTGTGTGTGTGTGTGTGTGTGTGTGTGTGTGTGTGTGTGTGTGTGTGTGTGTGTGTGTGTGTGTGTGTGTCGACACGTACATACATGTGTGTGTGCGAGAGATAGAGCTTGTGCTTGAAAGTGGATGGTACTGGAGCATCAGCTCTTGGACCAACAGGCTCTGCAACAGCTTATATCATGCCATAATACTGCTAAATAGCCATAAGACTACTACATAGTCCAGGTAACCACTAATTAACTATCCACACTGACCCTGACTCTATGCACACTCACAAGACTATATATACACACTATATACACACGCACACTACACTGACACTCTCACACAAAACCCTCACACATTTACATACGCGCGCACACACACACGCATACACTTCTACACATCATATGCTGCTGCTACTATGTTGTTTATGTTCTTATTATCTATGCTGATGTCTAGTCACTTTACCCTGCCTTCATGTACATATCTACCTCTAATACCTTATTATTATCTGGGCTGATGTCTAGTCACTTTACCCTGCCTTCATGTACATATCTACCTCTAATACCTTATTATTATCTATGCTGATGTCTAGTCACTTTACCCTGCCTTCATGTACATATCTACCTCTAATACCTTATTATTATCTATGCTGATGTCTAGTCACTTTACCCTGCCTTCATGTACATATCTACCTCTAATACCTTATTATTATCTGGGCTGATGTCTAGTCACTTTACCCTGCCTTCATGTACATATCTACCTCAAATACCTTATTATTATCTATGCTGATGTCTAGTCACTTTACCCTGCCTTCATGTACATATCTACCTATAATACCGTATTATTATCTATGCTGATGTCTAGTCACTTTAACCTGCCTTCATGTACATATCTACCTCTAATACCTTATTATTATCTATGCTGATGTCTAGTCACTTTACCCTGCCTTCATGTACATATCTACCTCTAATACCTTATTATTATCTATGCTGATGTCTAGTCACTTTACCCTGCCTTCATGTACATATCTACCTATAATACCGTATTATTATCTATGCTGATGTCTAGTCACTTTACCCTGCCTTCATGTACATATCTACCTCTAATACCTTATTATTATCTATGCTGATGTCTAGTCACTTTACCCTGCCTTCATGTACATATCTACCTATAATACCGTATTATTATCTATGCTGATGTCTAGTCACTTTACCCTGCCTTCATGTACAGTGCCTATAGAAAGTCTACACCCCCTTGAACTTTTTTCACACTTGGTTGTGTCAGTGCTTTAGAGCTGTTTGGGAAACGCTGGTTTTTAATCGCTTTGGTACTATTTTTGCAAGTATGTGGTAAAATTTCACAACTCTTAGTACAAAACTCAAAACATATCCTCAAAAAGGCTGTTTTTTAAAACATTAAGAGGTCAAAGACCTGGGCATGGGCTCCGTCAGGGAACTGTTGTGTCTAATGAAGCTCGGGCCATCATCATTGACCATGTGGCAAACAGAGGCCTTACCATGGCAGAGGCTGCCAAATTAGTTCACCCCAATCTGAAAAGATCAACTGTCAATTTGATAATGAGAACATTTCACCAAGAAAACCGGTAAGTCTGCAGGATATGCACAATGCTTTGCCATTACATTTACAGTAAATTACATTGTAATGCAAGTAAATTCACATAAAATGTTACAGTATTCTTACAGTATGATCTATTGACAGTATACTCTGTTCTACAGTCAGACTTGACAGAAGACCAAATGGTGGTGGCCGTGTGCTGACCGACCAGCAGGAGTGGGAAGTAGTGGAAATGGTGAGGGCCAGGAATGACATACGACTGTCTGAAATAAAGCAGGCCATTGAGGAGAACGATGACATCCTGTCACGAGAATTTTCAATCCCAATGATGATAACAATCACTATAGCTTTGACCAATTCCCCCTAGGTTGTAAAGCTAGGGTTAATAAGAATTAGGCATTCTGCAAAAGGTTCGTTGTAGTTTTTTCATGAGAGCTCTAAAGTCAACCAAAATTTGAACAGTCTTTATAACCCCCTCTATGCACACACACACACACACACACACACACACAGGTTTATCACTTTTCTACCAGCCTTGGCAGTTTCTCACTGTTCTCTCCTCCCTAAATTAGAGAGGCCTTGGAAGTGATAAACAGGCCCTCCTGTTGTCAGCTTTTTCAGAGTTATCATATGTAGTCTACCAGCCTCTGTTTTCTCCCTCTTACACACACACATACATTATTAGATTTATAGTGTTATATGTTTCAGGGTGGAATTCTTTAGTCATTACTTTAAACATATAAATTCCTTTATCACATCCCCATGAGCGTGACACCCTCCTGGCCATGGATGAGGCATGTTACGACATCAATGCAGACCAAATGTCAAGCTTGGATTCGCCATGCCAAAAGCTTTTTCCCGTGGTGCATGAACAATGAGGACATTCACTGTGATGTGGATGGCAATTTATGGCCAAACGCTCAAGACAGGCTTGATGCAAATTAATGTGTGCTAAACGTTATGTTTTATTATCATTGATTTCATTTGTTTCATTTAATTTCTTACATTTTATTACAGACAGTACACCTATATTATAATTATATTTTTTGTTGTTGCATGAATGGTTGTAGAGGATGGTTGTAGTGGATGTCTTCATTGATCACACCTTTTCTGTACATTGCTCTGTTCATTTTACCTTCTATCCTGATCAGTCCCTGACGATAAAAAACATCCCCATAACATGATGCTGCCACCACCATGCTTCACATTAGGGATAGTGTACTTTGGCTGATGTGTTGGGTTTGCGCCAAACGTAACGCTTTACATTTAGGCCAAATAGTTTCATTTTAGTTTTGTCAGACCACAAACATTTTGGCCACACGGTTACAGAATCTCCCAAGTGTTTTATTATATACTTAAAATGGATTCAAGGTGGGCTTTCTTGAGTAATGGCTTCCTTCTTGCCACCCTACCATACATACCAGATTTGTGGAGTGCTTGGGATATTGTTGTCACATGCACACTTTGACCAGTCTTGGCTATAAAAGCCTGTAGCTCTTTCAAAGTTGCCATTGGACTGTTGGTAGCCTCTCTGATTAGTCTCCTACTTGACCAGTCATCAAGTTTGGAGGGACGGCCTGATTCGGGCACTGTCTTGATGGTGCCATACACCTTCCACTTCTTAATAATCGTCTTGTCTATGCTTCAAGGGATATTCAAGGCATTTAAAATATTTTCATACCCATCCCCTGATCTGTGCCTTTCCACAACTTTGTCCCAGAGTTCTTTTGAAAGTGCCCTGGAGCTCATGGTTGAGTGTTTGCTTTGCAATTCACTACCCAACAGAGTTAACCTACAGGTGTGGTGCCAGGACAACAACCTCTCCCTCAACGTGATCAGGACAAAGGAGATGATTGTGGACTGAAGGAGGACTGAGCAAATGAAATCAAATTTGATTGGTCACAAACACATGGTTAGCAGATGTGAGTGTAGTGAAATGCTTGTGCTTCTAGTTCCGACCATGCAGTAATATCTAACAAGTAATCTAACAATTTCACAACAACAAGGAATGAATAAGAATATGTACACATAAATATATGGATGAGCGATGGCTGAACGGCATAGGCAAGATGCAGTAGATGGTATAGAGTACAGTATATACGTATGAGATGAGTAATGTAGGGTATGTAAACATGATATAAAGTGGCATTGTTTAAAGTGACTAGTGATACATTTATTACATCCAATTTGTAATTATTAAAGTGGCTAGAGATTTGAGTCAGTATGTTGGCAGCAGCCACTCAATGTTAGTGATGGCTGTTTAACAGTCTGATGGCCTTGAGATAGAAGCTGTTTTTCAGTCTCTTGGTCCCAGCTTTGATGCACCTGTACTGACCTCGCCTTCTGGATGATGGCGGGGTGACCAGGCAGTGGCTCGGGGGGTTGTTGTCCTTGATGATCTTTTTGGCCTTCCTGTGACATCGGGTGGTGTAGGTGTCCTGGAGGGCAGGTAGTTTGCCCCCGATAGCATGCCCCCATTCTCATCGCCGGGGCTGTAGTGGAGCAGGTTGAGAGCTTCAAATTCCTTGGTGTCCACATCACCAACAAACTAACATGGTCCAAGCACAACAAGACAATCGTGAAGAGGGCACGACAAAACCTATTCCTCCTCAGGAGACTGAAAAGATTTGGCATGGGTCCTCAGATCCTCAAAAGGATCTACAGCTTCACCATCGAGAGCATCCTGATGGGTTGCATCACTGCTTGGTATGGTAACTGTTCGGCCTCCGACCGCAAGGCACTACAGAGGGTAGTGTGTACGGCCCAGTACATCACTTGGGCCAAACTTTCTGCCATCCAGGACCTCTATACTAGGTGGTGTCAGAGGAAGGCCCTAGAAATTGTCAAAGACTCCAGCCAACCTAGTCATAGACTGTTCTTTCTGCTACCACACGGCAAGGGGTACCAGAGTGCCAAGTCTAGGTCCAAGAGACTTCTAAACAGCTTCTACCCCCAAGCCATAAGACTCCTGAACATCTAATCAAATGGCTACGCAGACTATTTGCATCCCCCCTCCCCTTTTACGCTGCTGTTACTCTCTGTTATTATTTATGCATAGTCACTTTAATAACTCTACCTACATGTACATATTACCTCAATTACCTAAAGTAACCGGTGCCCCCGCACATTGACTCAGTAGCGGTACCCCCTGTATATAGCCTCGCTATTGTTATTTTACTGTTGCTCTTTAATTATTTGTTACTTTTATTTTTATTTGTTGGTTAAGGGCTTGTAAGTAAGCATTTCACTGTAAGGTCTACACCTGTTGTATTCTTTGTATGTGATAAATACAATTTGATTTGAACTGCTGAATTTATCCTGAAATCATGTGAATCACTACAATTTAACACAGATGGAGACCAATAAACTTAGTGTGTGATTTTGAAGGTGATTGGTTACACCTGAGGTAATTCAGGATTGCTATCCTATTAACCAACCAAGCTTTTCAATTCAATTTTTAAATAGATTTAATTTAAAAAATCCTGAATACATAGTTGTGGGGCAGGATGTGTAAATCAATGGGGGGAAAAATACCATTTTAATTCCAGGCGAGATGAAAATGTTGAATGGGAGTGTAGACTTTCTATATCTACCTGATATAGAATTGTATTATCAATGTCTATAATTTTCAATTATTCTAATTGGTCTGCAACCCAGAGTGTGTAAAGTTCTGGTTTAAATGAAACAGACAGAATTCCCAGCTCACCATTAGTCAAATCAAAGTTTATTCACGAGTGCTCTGCCGTTTATATACAAAGATATTCCTTTTATAACATTCTTCTAACCTACGCACACACATGCACACTAACATTAGGAGAGCTAGCTTCTTCTCCAGAATTTTCACTACCCAGCTGACAGTTCCAGTCCCCCGCAGATAAAGGAAACCTGGAGGGGTACTCCCTCTCCTATCGTACTTTCTCAAGAGTTATAGCCGGGTCGGTTCAACCATAGTTTAATTGTTTCTAGGTGTTTTCTTAGGCATACACATACATTCCTCTCTTCCCCAGTCCAACCTAGTTGGACATATGTTTCATATTTTTAATTACTCCTTGTCTATGCTACATAACCTCTAATCCCTAATGGTTAAGTTTCCGAGTACTATTATTTAATCATTTATCTTAAACCTTATAAATTATTTTATCACTACCTCAAATACCTCATACCCCTGCACGTTGATCTGGTACTGGTACTTCCTGTATATATTTTTACATTTGAGGTTTTAGTCATTTAGCAGACACTCTTATGCATTTTTTTCGTACTGGTCCCTCGTGGGAATCGAACCCCAACCCTGGCGTTGCAAGTGACCTGTTCTACCAACTGAGCCACATGGAACCTATATTAAAGTATGTGGACACCCCTTCAAATGAGTGGATTCGGCTATTTCAGCCACATCTGTTGCTGGCAGGTGTATAAAATCAAGCACACAGCCATGAAATCTCTATCGACAAACATTGGCAGTAGAATGGTCTTACTGAAGAGCAAAGTGACTTTCAATGTGGCACTGTCATAGGATGCCACCTTTCCAACAAATCAGTTCGTCAAATTTCTGCCCTGCTAGAGCTGCCCTGGTCAACTGTAAGTGCTGTTATTGTGAAGTGGAAACGTCTAGGAACAGCAAAGGCTCAGCCACGAAGTGGTAGACCACACAAGCTCACAGAACAGGACCGCCGAGTGCTGAAGCGCATAAAAATCGTCTGTTCTCTGTTGCAACACTCACTATTGAGTTCCAAACTGCCTCTGGAAGCAACATCAGCACAATAACTGTTTGTCTGGAGCTTCATGAAATAGGTTTCCATGGCCGAGCATCAGCACACAAGCCTAAGATCTCCATGCGCAATGCCAAGCATCGGCTGGAGTGGTGTAAAGCTCGCTGCCATTGGACTCTGGAGCAGTGGAAACGCATTCTTTGGAGTGATGAATCACGCTTCACCATTTGGCAGTCTAACAGAAGAATCTGGGTTTGGCGGATGCCAGGAGAACACTAGCTGCCCCAATGCTTAGTGCTAACTGTAAAGTTTGGTGGAGGAGGAATAATGGTCTGGGGCTGTTACTATGGCTCGGACTAGGCACATTAGTTCCAGTGAAGAAAAATCTTAACATTACAGCAGGTATTCCCAAACTGGGGTACGCAGTCCTCTCAATGCCGTCGGGGGTACGCCAAATAAAAATGTGATTCACGTTATTTTTTAAATCATACAAATAAAAAAATATTTAAAAAAGAATAATAATTCTTCACATTTTCAAACAGTCCATTTCTATTTTCCAACGGGGCTATACAGTTGGGTGAGTTTTTTTTCTCACCTGAGTAGCCTCGTTTCACTGCCAAAAATGTAATTAAACCATCTGGTGTTCAGCAAAATAACAACACAATGTCAAATACAGGTAGCCTCGTCAAATAATTTACATCCAATCACATTAACTGTTACTCTGTCGCGGGAATTTCACTAATGGTCCGTATGTAGCCAAACGTAGCTGCTTCTCATTCCGTTTGCACGAAAATTGATAAATGGTTAAAAAAGGTAAGGCCCGCGTCCATAGACACATACCAGCTCTACTGGTAGTACTGCTACTACCAGGAGTACTACACCTGCACCTGTCGACGAAACAAGTTGTTCTGCCTCCACGAGCACATCCAATGCTAGCATCAGTAATTCTACATTTGTTGTTAGCCCAGCTAGCATGGACACTGACAGTTGTGAATCTGATGCAGCTGAAGAGATACAGTACTGCCCCCTTACCTGGGAAAGCACCGAACAACAGACAGGGACGTTGGACAATCGAAGAGGCGCAAATATGATGAGAACTACATTGATTTGGGGTTCACTTATATTGAGAGTAGTGCCTTTCCTCAGCCACAGTGTGTTATATGTGCAAAAGTACTATCTCACAACTCGATGAAACCTTCAGACTTTTAGAAACAACACATGCCAATTTGAAAAAAAAGCCACGGGAGTTTTTTGAGTGAGAATTAAGACGACTTTCGAGTAGTAAGGCAAGTATAAAAGCAAAAGATACCATTAATAAGAAGAGGCAAGAAGAGTCTTTTATGGTGAGCTACCGAGTGGCTATGACAGGCAAGCCCCATACTATTGTGGAGGACTTAATTCTTCCTGCTGCCGCGGATATGGCTGGGACAATGCTGGGGGAAAAGGCCAAAAAAACTATACAGACAATGCCTTCATCAAACAACACTGTTTCACGACGCACCAGTGACATGGCAGGAGATGTTTTGAAACAATTACTGCTTTGCATACAAGCAAGTGAATTCTATGCATTACAGCTGGATGAGTCAACAGACGTGGCGGGCCTGGCACAGCTCCTGGTATATGTCCGTTACGTTTATGGGGGGGGGGGTCAATTAATGAAGACATCCTCTTCTGGAAACCAGGACAACAGGAGAGGATATTTTTTAAGTACTGGACAGCTTTGTGACATCAAATGGACTTTGGTGGTCAAGATGTGTTGGTATCTGTACTGATGGCGTAAAAGCCATGACAGGGAGACATAGTGGATTGGTAACGCACATGCAAGCAATTGCTCCTGACGCCACTTGGGTATACTGCAGCATACACCGAGAGGCTCTTGCTGCCAAGGGAATGCCTAACAGCTTGAAAGATGTTTTGGACACTACAGTGAAAATGGTTAACTTGGTTAAAGCAAGGCCCCTGAACTCTCGTGTATTTTCTGCACTATGCAATGATATGGGTAGCGACCATGTAACGCTTTTACAACATACAGAAGTGCGCTGGTTATCAAGGGGCTAAGTATTGACACTTTTTTAATTGAGAGACGAGCTTAAAGTTTTCTTTACTGACCATAATTTTCACTTGTCTGACCGCTTGCATGATGACGGGTTTCTCACACGACTGGCCTATCTGGGTGATGTTTTTTCTCGCCTGAATGATCTGAATCTAAGATTACAGAGACTCTCTGCAACTATATTCAATGTGCGGGACAAAATTGAGTCTATGATTAAGAAGTTGGAGCTCTTCTAAGTCTGCATTAACAAAGACAACACACAGGTCTTTCCATCATTGTATGATTTTTTGTATGCAAATGAACTCAAGCTTACAGACTATGTCAAATGTGATATAGCGAAGCACCTGAGTGAGTTGGGTATGCAATTACGCAGCTACTTTCCCGAAACGGATTACATAAACAACTGGATTCGGTATCCCTTTCATGCCCTGCCTCCAGTCCAATTACCGATATCTGAACAAGAGAGACTCATCGAAATTGCAACACATGGTTCTGTGAAAATTGAATTTAATCAGAAGCCACTGCCAGATTTCTGGATTGGGCTGCGCTCAGAGTATCCTACCTTGGCAAACTGTGCTCTTAAGACACTGATGCCATTTGCAACCACGTACCTATGTGAGAGTGGATTCTCGGCCCTCACTAGCATGAAAACTAAATACAGGCACAGACTGTGTGTGGAAAATTATTTAAGACTGAGACTCTCTCCAATACAACCCAACATTGCAGAGTTATGTGCATCCTTTCAAACAGACCCTTCTCATTAACCTGTGGGGAGTTATTCACCATTTTAGATGAACAAATAAGGTTTTACATGTAAGATGGCTAAATAAAGAGCAAAATTATTGAATATTATTATATTATTATTTGTGCCCTGGTCCTATAAGAGCTCTTTGTCACTTCCCACCAGCTGGGTTGTGACAAAAACTCACACTCATTCTTACGTTTAATAAGTGTATCGTATAGTGTGTGTGTGGCAGGCTTACAATGATGGCAAAAAACAACATTTGAGAGTGTGCTGACCCTGCTGCTAGAGGGGGTACGCAGCTGGAGGTTGAATGTTTGGGACTATAAAAAGTTTGGGAACCACTGCACTACAGCATACAATGACATTCTAGCGAGTCTGTGTTTCCAACTTTGTGGCAACAGTTTTGGGAAGGCCCTTTCCTGTTTCAGCATGACAATGCCTGTGCACTGCGAGGTCGCGAGGTCCATACAGAAATGGTTTGTCGAGATCGGTGTGGAAGAGCTTGACTGGCCTGCACAGAGCCCTGTCCTCAACCCCATCGAACACCTTTGGGATGAATTGGAGCCCAGACTGCGAGCCAGGCCTAATCGCCCAACATCAGTGCCCGACCTCACTAATGATCTTGTGGCTGAATGGAAGCAAGTCTCCGTAGCATTGTTCTAGCATCTAGCCTTCCCAGAAGAGTGGAGGCTGTTATAGCAGCAAAGGGGGGACCAACTCCATACTAATGCCCATGATTTTGAAATTAGAAGCTCGACGATTAGGTGTCCACTTACTTCTGGTTATGTAGTGTAGCTCCATTCTTGTGTATTTTTTTCCTCTGCATCGTTGGGAAGGGAGCGTCAGTAAGAATTTCACTATTCAGTCTACACCTGTTGTATTCAGTGATAACATGTGACAAGTAAAATGTTATTTGTGTATGTGTTAGGGAAAGACCCAGAGATGGAGGGTTGGTCAAAGACAGAGTGCCTTCGCCGTGCCACCCCAGACTGGCATGGACACAGTAGTAACAATTAGTGTTCTGTTCCCCTCAGTGAGAAGTCCTTCTCTGACCCAGAGACCATGCCACCCCCAGCTTCCCCAAACAGTCCTCCCCCCGTACAGACTCCACCCCTTTCCGTACAGGTGAGGCCAGACCACGACATGGCTCAAATCCTCAAAACTTACCCTGGACATGTGACCTTACCTCCACCACAACTGTTTTTCTTAGTTTCGAAATGATACATACTAAGGCTGTGTGATCACAATACTGAGGATTGGGTACAACAAGTTAACCCTCTCCGCCAACATTCAGTCCTGTAGTATCTGTTGAAACCACTGAACCATTCCTGTGTAGAATAAAGTTTTAATATTAGTCAGATGAAATTGGCTATCTGCTGTAGGGCAGGCTATTTTTAGCATATAAACTGAGTGTACAAAACATTAGGGACGCATTCCCAATATTGACTTGCATCCCCTTTTCCCCTCAGAACAGCCTCAATTCGTCGGGGCATGGACTACAAGGTTTCGAAAGCGTCCTACAGGGATGCTGGCCCATGTTGACTCCAATGCTTCCCACAAATGGCTGGATGGGTGGGTGGGTGGTGAACCATTCTTTTTTTTGTACGATTTTATAAACAATACAAAACATACACATAAATGACAACATCATACAAACATTAACTACATCCCACCTGGCCAGACCCACTAGCACACACCCCCATCTCCAGTGCCCGAATCACTTTCAACATGGCCTGACACTGCACCATTTCCCCCCCTCTGTAGCCCACGCACTTTCAATATTTAAATAATAAATCATTACATTTTTCCATTGTGTTAATGATGGCGGATTGATTGATTTCCAAGTTTTCTGTATCTATTTTTTCAAGATGAGTGATGAGAAGATAATTGTCCCACCCATTGGGTATCTCACTATGCCATGTCTTGAAATATGCAGACAGACAGATAAAAATTAAGTTTACATTGTAATACTTCTGACAGCCAACTTTCTAGCTCCATCCACAAAGCATGGATTATTGAGTCATTATTCGTTTTACACTTAAGACATGATTCTGTCATTGTAATGTAGAATTTGTGAATTTTGTCTCTTGTATAATAAATTCTATACATCATCTTAAACTGGATTAGGCGTACATTTTTGTTAGCTGTAATTTCATTAGTTATGCTACAACTTTCCTTCCATTTTGTGCCAACATCAGTTTTTTAAAGTCTTGGTTTCAATAGTTTATTTATTTTTTCTAAGAGATTGTCAGTTGGATATGTTCTCTAGGTTTTGTATATCTTCCCGATCATATGAATATCCTTTATCTGACTCAAATAAGATTCCCTCAAGGTTGCTCTGATGCCCAAACGTTTTCAAATATACATTTTGTGATATCTCACTTTTAAGTTGCATGGATTTTTTATTCTGTCATGGAAATAAATGTATTTCCTGTTACCAAGTCAATTCCGGTTTCAATGCCTTACATTTTCCATGTTGACCAACTTATCTGTGAATTCTGAAAAGCTCTCCAAGGATTGTTCCTTAGGGTTGTGTTTTTAAAAAGTGATATTGGTTTAATTTTCTTCCATGTTGTGATAGTGTTCTTAGCTTTATTCTTTGAAAATAGACACGTGAAAAGATTCTGGGGATGAGCATGCGCATCTTCAGTATGTACCCATTTTTCCTCTTTACCGAGTCTGGAAGGTTAAAACCAACCTCAGATTTAGGAAGATGTAAAACTTTCCTTTTTATTCTATGCATTTTATTTTCCCATATAAAGTCTGTTATGACTGAGTACACTTTTTTTTAAGACTGTCTTCGGTTGGTATTGTATTGGTATTACTGAAAATAAATACAAAAACTTTGTCAGCCATGCCATTCTAAAGAGGTTTATTCTACCTGTAAGATTTATGGGAAGACAATTGAATTGAATTAGATCTGCTTTCATAATGTTGAGTAATGGAATAAAGTTATCTGTATATATTTGAAGTTTGTTGTCACTTATTAAGTATCCTAAGTATTTTATATTTTTTGTGGTCCACTTAAAGTACTGCTGTATATCGTGAGTATTCTTTTTTTAATGTTCCTATTTCCATTATTTAGTTTTTTCCCATGTTAATATTATTTCCTGAGATTTTCGAATATTCTGTAAATAATTTTAGCAAAGGGGGCATTGAGTTTTCAATATTGGTCAGGTACAGTTGAAGTCGGAAGTTTATATACACCTTAGCCAAATACATTTAAACTCTTTTTTTCACAATTCCTGACATTTAATCCTAGTAAAAATTCCCTGTCTTAGGTCAGTTAGGATCACCACTTTATTTTAAGAATGTGAAATGCCAGAATAATAGTAGAGAGAATGATTTATTTCAGCTTTTATTTCTTTCATCACATTCCCAGTGGGTCAGAAGTTTACATACACTCAATTAGTATTTGGTAGCATTGCCTTTAAATTGTTTAATATGTTTAATAGGTCAAATGTTTCGGGTAGTCTTCCACAAGCTTCCCACAATAAGTTGGGTGAATTTTGGCCCATTCCTCCTGACAGAGCTGGTGTAACCGAGTCAGGTTTGTAGGCCTCCTTGCTCGCACACGATTTTTCAGTTCTGCCCACAAATGTTCTATTCGATTGAGGTCAGGGCTTTGTTATGGCCACTCCAATACCTTGACTTTGTTGTCCTTAAGCCATTTTGCCACAACTTTGGAAGTATGCTGGGGTCATTGTCCATTTGGAAGACCCATTTGCAACCAAGCTTTAACGTCCTGACTGATGTCTTGAGATGTTGCTTCAATATATCCACATCATTTTCCTGCCTCATGATGCCATCTATTTTGTGAAGTGCACCAGTCCCTCCTGCAGCAAAGCACCCCCACAACATGATGCTGCCACCCCAGTGCTTCACAGTTGGGATGGTGTTTTTCGGCTTGCAAGCCTCCCCCTTTATCCTCCAAACATAACGATGGTCATTATGGCCAAACAGTTCTATTTTTGTTTCATCAGACCAGAGGACATTTCTCCAAAAAGTATGATCTTTGTCCCCATGTGCAGTTGTAAACCGCAGTCTGGCTTTTTTATGCCGGTTTTGGAGCAGTGGCTTTTTCCTTGCTGAGCGGCCTTTCAGGTTATGTCGATATAGGACTCATTTTACTGTGGATATAGATACTTTTCTACCTGTTTCCTCCAGTATCTTCACACGGTCCTTTGCTGTTGTTCTGGGATTGATTTGCACTTTTCACACCAAAGTATGTTTATCTCTAGGAGACAGAACGCGTCTCCTTCCTGAGCGGTATGACGGCTGCGTGGTCCCATGGTGTTTATACTTGCATAATATTGTTTGTACAGATGAACGTGGTACTTTCAGGCGTTTGGAAATTGCACCCAAGGATGAACCAGACTTGTGGAGGTCTACAATTTTTTTTCTGAGGTCTTGGCTGATTTCTTTTAATTGTCCCATGATGTCAAGCAAAGAGGCACTGAGTTTGAAGGTAGGCCATGAAAAACATCCACAGGTACACCTCCAATTGACTCAAACGATGTCAATTAGCCTATCAGAAGCTTCTAAAGCCATGACATTATTTTCTGTAATTTTCCAAGCTGTTTAAAGGCACAGTCAACTTAGTGTATGTAAACTTCTGACCCACTGTAATTGTGATACAGTGAATTATAAGTGAAATAATCTGTCTGTAAACAATTGTTGGAAAAATTACTTGTGTCATGCACAAAGTAGATGTTCTAACCGACTGGCCAAAACTATAGTTTGTTAACAAGAAATTTGTGAAGTGGTTGAAAAACGAGTTTTAATGACTCCAACCTAAGTGTATGTAAACTTCCGACTGCACCTGTATATCAAGAGGTCATCTGCCAATAAGATTAGTTTATATTCATGTTTACCAATACTGACACCTGTTACGTTTGGGACCTGTCTAATTATTTCTGCAAGCAGTTCAATTGCCAGTGCAAACAGGTGGGGGAGAGGGGACATCCCTGTCTTGTGCCCCTTTTTAAAGCAATTATTATTATTTTTTTTACCTTTATTTAACTAGGCAAGTCAGTTAAAAGAACAAATTCTTATTTTCAATGACGGCCTAGGAACAGTGCCTTGTTCAGGGGCAGAATGACAGATTTGTACCTTATCAGCCTGGGGATTTGATCTTGCAACCTTTCGGTTACTGGTCCAATGCTCTAACCACTAGGCTACGCTGCCGCCCCAATTTCATCAGATATTGTATTATTTGTGTGTATTTTTACTTCAGGACAATTGTACAACATTTTTATTAAATGTATTATTACAGCTGGAAAGTTGAAAGCTTCCAAAGTTTTTAATCGAAAAGGCCATTCATGACCATTTAAAGTATTTTTGTCATCAACAACCATTACTGATAAATCTATATTTAGTTTTTTTGCGTATTGTATTAAACTGAAACATGTTCTCGTATTTGCTTGTGTCTATTTTGAATAAACCCTGTTTGATTGATATGCATCAAGTCTGATAAGACTTTTGCCATTCTATTGTTTATAAGTTTTAATATTTAGTCATAATTTATTAAACTTATGGGTCAATAATCAGCAGAGGACTCTCCAAATTTTCCTGGTTTTAATATAACTGAAACAACAGTTTGATACATGGAACTAGGAAGTACTGGTTTGAGTAACGTGTTTTGTCAGTTGTGTAAATAGTGGGGCTAATTTGTCACCAAATGTTGAATAGAATTCTATGGGAAAGCCATCCATTCCTGGTGTTTTTCTCCATGTGAATGTTTTAACAGTATCTAATATTTATTCTTGGGTTATCTCTGTTTTTAGTGATTATTTTTTGTCTTGGTTCAGAGTTGTTGAGTCTAAGAAGGCTATAGTATCAGTCCAACTGTTGTTTAATTCTGATTTATATACATTTTCATAGAAGCTTTTAAAATTGAAATTAATCGTGGTGGACCATTTTTGATACACACGTGAAACTGTTGAGTGTGAAAAACCCATCAGCGTTGCAGTTCTTGACACACTCAAACCAGTGTAACTGGCAGCTACTACCATACCCCATTCAAAGGCACTTAAATATTTTGTCTTGCCCATTCACCCTCTGAATGGCACACATACACAATCCATATCTCAATTGCCCCAAGGCTTAAAAATCTTCTTCAACCTGTCTTCTCCCCTTCATCTATACTGATTGAAGTGGATTTAACAGGTGACATTAATAGATCATAGCTTTCACCTAGATTCACCTGGTCAGTAAATGTCATGGAACGAGCAGGTGTTCTTAATGTTTTGTACACTCGGTGTATAGTCCTTTCAGTATAAGGCCTATGAATAAGCATGTTGGCATTAGAGACTTTGTATTTTTTTTGGGACACTTATTCTCACGAAATAAAAACTAATTAACATGGTAACATGATAAACACTTTATAATTGCATCTATTTCAGCGTACATATCAGTCAACCATAGCCAACCTGAAAGTTACCCTGCCTACACCTACATTATGTTTGAATGTAGCCTAAACTGTAGTAAAACCTGCACAAGTGGGGGTTTTAGTAACGAAGGAACAATACCTGTTGGGCCAACCTTTACAGTAAAATGTATTTTATGACGCTGTGAAATCCCCTTTATCCTTTACTAATTATTATCCAGGGTTGTTCAATACCCCGCCGTCTGTAGCCAACTGTGGCATAGACCCTACGATATCTCGTGTCAGATGATTTCTTGTAAATGACACTGCGTCGAAGAACAAGACTTCCGGATTGGGTTGTCTATAAGTATTTCCCAAACCTTATTGGATACAAATGAAACGCATCCGTCCAATCAGCCTCCAGTCAATGTTTCATTCATCTGAAAGAAGATATTAAACTGTTATGCGAGTAAAGACTTATTCTATTGACGCTGAGACATCGACTTGGTATTAAGGTTTAACAATAGTCTTCAATAAGCTATTTGAAGGATATCTCAAGGATATCTAAAATACTTATCAATACAAAAATAAAAGGTAAGATTTAGTTGTCTTTGTTTTAACTCTTCAAGCGTGTTCCCTTTGCTACCTATATAACAACGTAGGCTATTAGAAAATTATAGTTGTTTTGAAATAATAAACCATTATTATCTTGTTTTACTTTTTGCTCTCTCTCTTTGTCTCTCTCTCTCCGTCTCTCTCTCTCTCTTGAAATAAGTTCCTAATTATCACAAACAAGCATAAAATTAAAACAAACGTTTAGCCCATACAGTGACATATCTTATGAATGTTTATTACAGATGTCTATAAACCCGGGCGGTCGGAGGCTGAAACAGTGGCTAGTTGAGCAGATCCAGAGCGACCAGTATCCGGGGCTGGTCTGGGAGGACGACAGCCGCACTATGTTCCGCATCCCCTGGAAACATGCTGGGAAGCAGGATTACAACCAGGAGGTCGACGCTTCTATCTTCAAGGTAGGTTCATTGACACAAATTTCAAACCAGGATTGTGTTGATAGCGGTGGATTTGAGAGCATATTTAGATCACCGATATGTGTAGCCTTACGCACGACTTTTGGAGAGGCACATATAACACACACTTTTTTCCCGCGCCTACAAATAGAGCAGGTGTGAATTACGTTTTGTTGCTTTAACTAAAACATTCTCACCACCTGTAACACACATACGATACACATTAATTGTTGAGTATGCGCATACAGATAGAACGGGTGTGAATTACGTTTTGTTTGTTTACCTAACACATTCTCACCACCTGTAACGCACATATAGGTTACACATTAATTTCAGAGTATGATGACAATACGTTGATCTATGAGTCATGGGGCTCTATTTTAACTAACACAATACTAAATCTAAGTGCTGGCAGTATCTCTTGTTCTGGGGGTGTGTCAGAAATATTTTTGCTGTTTTCATAGCCAGAATTATAAGCACAATAGCTGGCAGTGGCACGAAAGGGCTGGGTTTTGATGAATAAACAAGTTGTAGGTGTGACAAGGTCTTGTAGGTGTGACAAGGTCTTGTAAGTGTGACAAGAGCTCAACACATTCCATGGCTTAATAATGCATGCATTTGTCTCAAGTTCTGTAGGTTATTGATGATCTTTGCATTGTCATCTACTCCAATTCCTGCTGGTCCATTGTGGATTGATACTAAAGCTTATTAAATAGCATAGGCTACAGTAATGAGTAATAGCAACAGTAAAAAAAAGAGTTAGCTCAATAGCCTATGTTTGCAATGTTGTCAGTCAACAGTGTTGTAATTGGCTTCAATGAGCCTAGCCTATAGCCTACATGTCTTTACGCATCGCACTTCATCTAAAATAAAGAACACTAGGTTCCCGCAAATCACATTGTATGTGTGGGGCACGTTATCAATAAGCAAAATATAGCATAGGCCTACCGTTGATGATGCATTATAGGACTGAATAATTTAAATACATTTGGAGGAACGTGTCTTTGGTAACCAGATGAAATGCACTCTGTGGAGATGAGGATGGATACTTGAACAAGCGAAATGAACTACGCAGGTATGTGAATGTTGAAAAATGAAAAAGCATGAGAGCGATAACCTCCAAAATATTTCTACGCACTCTCAGCAGACCATTAACCCCCTTTTCCATAGGCTACTTGGCTAATGGCCAGGATAAAAATATGCATCTATGCAATGCTGATAAATCGGCCTTGAATAAGGGGAGGTTAGGCTATGCTCATGAAAAAAATATATATAATTAAACTAAATGAAACCAATCGTTTTTTTATGTTTCTAAATAAGAGATTCACTGGCATAAAAAGCACCTCTCTCTTCCATGGGCACTGTGCATTATACCTGGATAGGCTACCTCTCAAAATCCATGCCATTATCAACTGTGTTACCGTTAACCTGCTTTTTGTGAGTCTTAAAACTTCCCATTTGCGCTCCATGAAATTGTCACTTTTGCGCTTGTTTTTAAGGACACACCTCAAATATTGCCACCACTCCTCCTCAGTGCAAGCGAGCTGATTTTAGACAGGTAAATTGCTGAACCTGGCGTTATGGCTGGAAAATGCCAGTTTACCAGTTTTTACATGATGAAATTGCAAACTAATCTGCATTTGACACTTGCGCCTCCTTGGAGCCAGCTAAAATAGAGCCCATGGTCATAATAAGACAAGGAGAGAAAAATTACATTGAAAGTCGAATATCTTTGTGTAATTATATGTAATTATAACTTAACAGTTAACAAATAATTTAAAACAGAACCTATCCAGTTTCATGTCATTACAATTCAACCTTTGTTTTATGTAACCTACCTGTATTTATCATGTGATTAATTGTATTCTGGCTATGAAAGTAGTTGAATTCTAATTACTTCTATGTATGGCTTCATCATGGACTTTTGTAATCTCTATCATTCAGTTCCAGACCTTTTTGAATATAACAAGTTGTTGATAGCACCAGCAGGTAAGTGTTATGTTTGGATGTGTGTTACTATGACTCTCGTTCTAATGCACCTGCTCCCTCCCTGCAGGCCTGGGCTGTGTTTAAGGGGAAGTTTAAGGAGGGGGAGAAGGCTGAGCCTGCTACATGGAAGACCAGGCTGCGGTGTGCCCTGAATAAGAGCCCTGACTTTGAGGAGGTGGGAGACAGGTCCCAGCTGGACATCTCTGAGCCCTACAAGGTGTACCGCATCGTCCCAGAAGAGGAGCAGAAGAGTGAGTTCATATTTCACTATGGAGACATTAGAATAATGAACATTATAAACACCTGTATTGAATGGATGTAGAGTCAAATTGCACCAATGCAAATTATTTATTAAAAGTCACTAATGTTTCAGCAGCAGGACGTTGCCTTGATCAGAGTTGAAAACTCAGAAATCCGGACAAAGACAACTTGCTGCTAAAACTTGATTTACATTTGACCATCAGCCTTTTCCGTAGTAAATAGAAAGAATAGCTGTGATAATAAGACTAACAACCATGCTGTCCCCTCTGCTCCAGCAGGTAAAAGTGCAGCAGCAGCTTTGACATCTAGCCCTGGTGACAGTACTGACATGGACTGCAGCTCTGCAGACCTGGAGGAGCTCATCAAAGAGGTAAAACAGGTATGTTTTCTTACTTCCATCAATCTCTTCCCTTCCTCTCTCTGTCTATATTTCTCACCGACTTCACTCACTCTGTTTTTCTGTTTTCTTGTTTTAATGTCTGTCAAGTTTTCCCTCCTTTTCTGTCTCTCTATCCTCCACTATCAACTATATTACCTCTTCTGTTTCTAAAGCAGCTTTTATATGTATGGTTGTTGATGTATGGTTGTTGATGTATGGTTATTAGAGACTAATTGCATGGTGTGTCATTCCATTGTCAGTCTTCCAGTGATGAGTACCTTGGCATCGTCAAGAGGAGCCACTCTCCCCAGGAGGATGGCTGTAGGATGCAGCCCAGCCCAGAGTACTGGTCCCAGGGCAGCGTCAGTGGTAAGGGTCCTTCTCCACTCAGTCAACGGTTCTTTTCTTTAGCAGTGTCATCCAATCTAGTGGAGTATCTCCAACATGCAGTGGTGTCATGTCCATTTAAACACTTTCATACAGTGGCGACTGGAACATATGTCAATTATCTGATCTATTTAATTAGAGTTAGCAAATGCCTATACATCATATTGTCCTTTGTTAAAAGTATCTGTCTAGCTGTTTTCCATGAGGACATTTTCTAGAGAAACTTGCATGTTTATGTCTCCTGTATCAAAGTGTGCATTATTGTGGTATGTTCTATGAGGCTACAGCATGAGGCTACAGTTCCTCCTTTGTGAGAGTTGAGATTTATTTGTTTAAAAATAACTGCGTATCTATAGCGATGCAAAACTGCGACATTACCTTGCAGTTATGGCTTCTAACACAGGCTTGTTTACATGATTCTAGAATTCTAGAGGGGGAACGATTTGCTCATTTCCTTTAGCACTTTGCTGACTAAGGTGTTTTTTTCTTGGTCACGCCGCCTGTTGTGCTTGACGGGCTGTATTTTTTGATGAAATGACAAACCATGACATGATAGAGGGGTGAGATGTTTTTCACGGTCACTCAAGATCATTGCATCTTAACGAGCATGCTGCATATGTAAGAGGAAGGCCATATTTGAATTTCATGATAGAAAAAATCTATACCACAAAGTCAGTTATCTTTTTTTTTTTATTACCCTGCAGTCTTCCCGGGGCATCAAGATCCCTCGCCGATGGGTTCTTTCAATGCCGGTATGTTTCCTCAGTATTTCTAAATACAGATGTATTTATTTCCATTCCTCTGCGAGACTTAATAGAAGACAATGCGGTGGCTTACTCAACACTTTCCTCCCTCTGTTTCCAGCCTTCTCCCAGATGATCATTAACTTCTTCTATGGTGGGAAGCTGATGGACAGCGTGGTGACATCTCATGCTGATGGCTGTCGTATCTCTCCGGGTCAGCCTCCCTTGGTCCAGCACAGGTCCCCCTACGGTCTCCCAGACAGCCTGCAGAACGTCTGTTTCCCTCCCGCTGAACTCATCGAGGTTGAGCGCCAACGCCATGTCACCCGCAAGCTCCTGGGCCACCTGGAGAGGGGTGTGCTGGTCCGTGCCAACCGCGAGGGCATCTTCATCAAGAGGCTGTGCCAGAGCCGTGTGTTCTGGAGCGGGCTGGGGGGATTGGGCCTCCACTACAGCCCTGGGGGGCCCTGCAAACTGGAGAGAGATGCTGTGGTCAAGATTTTTGACACAGGAAGGTTCTTCCAAGGTGAGGAGAAAGGAACTCATGTTGTTTTTGTTGTTGATTTAGGATGTTGTGCTCTGAAGAGGACAGGAATACATGTACTCTTTACTGACAGACAGATACTCTTTGGAGTACATGCCTTCACTCATCAGTGTGCAGTTATGATGAAGCATTATCTGTCTGTGTAATAAGTTCTTCTCTGTCTGCTTTGTTTGTCCCAGCTCTCCAGCTGTACCAGGAGGGCCAGCTTCCCGCCCCTGACCCCATGGTGACCCTGTGTTTCGGGGAGGAGCTTCATGACCTCAGCACAGCCAAGAGCAAACTTATCATCGTCCAGGTAACAGAGGTTATATCCCCTGGATCACTGAAACATGTGGTATCCCCCCTGCACAGTCCCAGAATGTGTTTGAGTAAATAGAGGTAACTTCAGTCTTCAAGGTGATTTGGTCAAAAGGGCACCACTACACTCTTAGAAAAAAGGGTTCCAAAGGGGTTCTTCGGGCTGTCCCCAACCCTTTTTGCTTCCAGGTAGAACCCTTTTGGGTTCCATGTAGAACCCTCTAGAAAAAGGTTCTACATGGAACCTAAAAGGGTTCTATCTGGAACCAAAAGTGTTCTACTTGCAACTAAAAAGGGTTCTTCAAATGGTTCTCTTATGGGGACAGTCGAAGAACCCTTTAAGGTTCTAGATAGCACCTTTTTTTCTAAGAGTGTACCTTAAAAATACAAGCTGAGCTAACAGTTACCTCTCTTCTTCTCTCCCTGTCTGGTTGTGTTCAGATCACTCCAGTCTACTGTCAGAAGCTGGCAGACTGAGCTTACAGTTCCCCCTCTCCTTCTCTCCCTCTCCCCTTCTCTTCTTCTTTCTCTGTCTGTGCTCGGCTACAGGTCACTCCAGTGAACTGTCAGCAGCTGTTGGATGCAGTGAGCATGCGTCGTTCCCAGTACAGCAGTCCTAACCTGGCGATCCAGTCAGACGAGCTGCAGGCCGGGGAACAGATGGCCCGGATCTACCAGGACCTGTGTAGCTACACCGCCCCCCAGAGGGCAGCCTGCTACAGGGACAACATGCCCATCACCGCCTGAACAGAGCACCTTCCTTCACTCCCCCTCATTGATATAACAAGAAAGGACTGACATGACATATGGTGAAATATGTCACTAACATACACTTCAGCCTCTCACAGCTTTTAGCCCTTGCTTACACCATTCCAATGCTTTTCAATTCTTCAGAGCCAATGAGCAAGAGCATACTTTGATGAATGGAGAAAGAGATGGGATAGAGGATCAGAACAAAGGCAACACTTGCAAGGTGTGAACTGATAGGACCCAAAGCCTTGCAGCTTGGGTGTTACAGAGGCACTGTGTGTCACGAAAGGGAAGTACTATACAACCGTATTACAAATGGTGCTGTAAAGGTATTAAAGGGTTTACTCATCAAATGTACCACCCCAGTAAGTATACCACATGTTTCCCCCAATCCAGAAGAAAAATAGTTAAAATGTAATACAATTCAGAATAAATAGTGTTTTGAACTATTCTGTCTTGTAAACCTACTATCATCAAGGTTATCACTATTCATTTTTAAACAACATGTGGTTAATTTACTACAGCAGTAAAGCTGATTGAATAAACCCTGAAGTGTTGAATGTTATATTAGAATTTGTGTGTCTATCGACTGACTAGCTTTTGTGTGATTTGTTTGTCAGATTTCTCACTTGCTTTTAATGTATTTTTATTATGGAAAATATGATTGATATTCAATCCAATACGCCATACTAGTCATCATATCAGAGTGTATATACATTTAAACATTTTAAATCAAGGGCCAGTATAACTGTAAAAGGAAGGCAGGACATTTAGCTACCAGTACACCAGATTACCTATTTTCTTTATATGTAGAACATCCTAAACTTTTAAATTTGTTCTATTTGTACTGTAGAAACATACTGTAGACGTACTGTAGAAACAACATTTTCATATACTGTATGAGAGATTTTAACAGCAACATGATTGCTTGGATTGTATTTGATATAGATAGGTTTTACTATCGTATTCTGCCCACTGTTTTACTCTCTCTGAATAAATTTTTCAAACTTTGAAATAAATATCAAACTTTTCAGTGAATCTCTTCATTTGGCTTGTATTTTATTTATGAGCTGTTATACAGCAATATCTATAAAGTCACTTACTGAAAGTATCATTGATTGAGGCTTTGATGATGGCTTGAAAACCACAGCTAAAACTATTCAGCACACCATAGGCCAGAATAAACGGTCAAATTACATATTTTTTCTGTGTGTGTGTATTTCATTGAATACGTTCAAAGCTGCAGCCAGCCTAAAAAAGCATCTTCCAGAGAAGTGTACTCATACTAGCCACCACCGACTGTTCCATGGCAGTAGCGCTCCTTGTCACAATAGTATATAAGGAACTCCTTCACATGCATCCCACAAGTGAACTTACATCGCAGTGCTAGCTGCGCCACCAGAGTCTCTGGGTTCGCGCCCAGGCTGGGCTGGGTTCGCGCCCAGGCTCTGTCGCAGCCGGCCGCAACCGGGAGGTCCGTGGGGCGACGCACAATTGGCATAGCGTCGTCCGGGTTAGGGAGGGTTTGGCCGGTAGGGATATCCTTGTCTCAGTATGTAAAAAAAAAAATGTAATAAAATGTATGCACTCTACTGTAAGTCGCTCTGGATAAGAGCGTCTGCTAAATGACTAAAATGTAAATGTAAATGTAAATCGCGGGTGTCTGAGTGAGTGAATGAGTATA
Organism: Salvelinus namaycush; assembly: GCF_016432855.1. NCBI lineage: Eukaryota > Metazoa > Chordata > Actinopteri > Salmoniformes > Salmonidae > Salvelinus > Salvelinus namaycush. Next base: position 16,175,260 of record NC_052336.1, on the reverse strand, counting down.
TTAGTGATGGAACAACAGCCAACATTTTCTATTGTTGGTCAGAAACCATAGAGAGGACGGACCTTAGAAAGGGTACTATAGAGGAGTGAAACTAGTGTCTAGGACATCCCCAGTGAGTAAGACATGGCTGATGGAGAAGGAGGATGACAGCAGAAGAAGAGAGACAAAGGTCATTGTGATCTCCCCATTCCTTCTGTGGGGGATTCATTATTTGTTCTTCTCATTGCTGGTAACTTCTAGAGAATGGGCTATTCTCCCATCTCCATTCATGAGAAACTACTCAAGTACAAAAGAACAACCTACACAAAACGCAAACATGCCCCCCCCCCCCCCCCCCCCCTCACTCTCAGTTCCACTTCACACCCACACAGATATTAGAGTTCTCAGGTCATTCAGCACTTATTTATTTGGAATTCAGCAACAAAACATTGCTAACATGCCACACACGTACTCGTACACTCTCATCACAAACAGTCTAGGTAATCTATTTCACTTGACTTGTGCCTGATTCACACTACAGGGATGACCAGAACCGTACTGTCTCGGATACATTTGTGTGTGTGTGTGCGTGTGCGTGCGTGTGCGTGCGTGCGTGTGCGCGTGTGGTCCACAGACATGTAGAGGTGTTACACGTCTGTCAGAACCCCTCCACAGGGTTTCAACGAGCAGGAACTGACTGCAAGCCATCAGAAACTGTCAACAGAAACCAAGTCTACCCCCCAAATAAGATCAGTCTGAGACTAGGCTAATTTAACCCCCTGTGTCTCTAATATTCAGAAGAATAGCCTATTGACTCTACTTATGTGATCTGGCCAGGACAATAATAACTAGAGCTCAGACTTCCTGGTCAGATCAAGTGGTCAGGAAAAACTGCTGTCCCTAGTTATAATGAGAAAAGTTGGTTATGGGGGGATAGAGTGAGGTTATGCACGAAGCACGAGCCTATGTTTTCTGTCTACAGTTGCAGTATCTGCAGTGTGATGTCTCCTGTGTTGCAAGGCTGCCTTGTGGTGTCTGAGGCTTCCCACAATAAATGATCATAAAAAAGCAAGTCTTCCATTTAACATCAGCAGCTGTGGTGGTAGCATACAGACACTACAGTGGAATGTAATGTTCTCTACACATATAAACTCAGCAAAAAAAGAAACGTCCTCTCACTCCTTTCAGAAAACTTAACATGTGTAAATATTTGTATGAACATAACAAGATTCAACAACTGAGACATAAACTGAACAAGTTCCGCAGACATGTGACTAACAGAAATTGAATAATGTGTCCCTGAACAAAGGGTGGGTCAAAATCAAAAGTAACAGTCAGTATCTGGTGTGGCCACCAGCTGCATTAAGTACTGTAGTGCATCTCCTCCTGGACTGCACCAGATTTGCTAGTTCTTGCTGTGAGATGTTACCCCACTCTTCCACCAAGGCACCTGCAAGTTCCCAGACATTTCTGGGGGGGGAACGGCCCTAGCCCTCAGGTCCCAGACGTGCTCAATGGGATTGAGATCCAGGCTCCTCGCTGGCCATGGCAGAACACTGACATTCCTGTCTTGCAGGAAATCACACACAGAACGAGCAGTATGGCTGGTGGCATTGTCATGCTGGAGGGTCATGTCAGGATGAGCCTGCAGGAAGGGTACCACATGAGGGAGGAGGATGTCTTCCCTGTAACGCACAGCGTTGAGATTGCCTGCAACCTGCCTTACAACAGGCCTACAAGCCCTCAGTCCAGCCTCTTTCAGCCTATTGCGGACAGTCTGAGCACTGATGGAGGGATTGTGCGTTCCTGGTGGAACTCGGGCAGTTAGTGTTGCCATCCTGTACCTGTCCCGCAGGTGTGATGTTCGGATGTATCGATCCTGTGCAGGTGTTGTTACACGTGGTCTGCCACTGTGAGGACGATCAGCTGTCCGTCCTGTCTCCCTGTAGCACTGTCTTAGGCGTCTCATAGTACGGACATTGCAATTTATTGCCCTGGCCACATCTGCAGTCCTCATGCCTCCTTGCAGCATGCCTAAGGCACGTTCACGCAGCTGAGCAGGGACCCTGGGCATCTTTCTTTTGGTGTTTTTCAGAGTCAGTAGAAAGGCCTCTTTAGTGTCCTAAGTTTTCATAACTGTGACCTTAATTTCCTACCGTCTGTAAGCTGTTAGTGTCTTAGCGACCGTTCCACAGGTGCATGTCCATTAATTGTTTATACTTCATTGAACAAGCATGGGAAACAGTGTTATAACCCTTTACAATGAAGATCTGTAAAGTTATTGGATTTTTACGAATTATATTTGGAAAACAGGGTCCTGAAAAAGGGACCTTTCTTTTTTTGCTGAGTTTATTATGCCAGATCTAGAGACACTGACATACACTTCAGCCTCTCACGAACTAACAAGAATCATCAAAGAAATTAAAGATTAAATAAAGAGGAATTACTATTCTTCAAAGTATTTCCTTGAAAATCTGCTTTTTCTCTTTTTGGTTTTGTGGCCAGATTTGTTGCTTACTTCTCTGAAAATGTCAAGATGTCTCTGAAATGGACTGTAGAGTCAGCAATGATCCCCCCCCCCCCCACCCCCCCCCCCCCCCACACACACCACCACCACCCTCTTCCCTCACAATGTTTTGGTCTGTGAATCCCCTCATCCTGTTTCATCATATTCACCATTGACACACAAACACACAGGAAACAAAAATATGTCATTTTTCCCATGTGAGCACAGTCGTATGTAAAAGCAGAACACAACAGTAGCATTTACTGTACTGCTATGTTTTTCATTTATTTAATTTTGATGTGAAACAAGAATTGCGTTCATTCAGTTAACTTAACATCTAGGCTACAAACCAAAATAGAGACATAAAAAAGGAACTAAGGTCAGGACGTGACAGTACCCCCCCCCCCCCCCCCCGAAAGGTGCGGACTCCGGCCGCAAAACCTGAACCTATAGGGGAGGGTCTGGGTGGGCATTTCACTGAGGTGGCGGCTCTGGTGCGGGACTTAGACCCCACTCCACCTTAGTCTTGGCCCACTTAGGTGGCGCCTCTGGAGTGGCGACCCTCGCCGCCGACCCTGGACTGGGGACCCTTACAGCGGGCCCCGAATAGGCGGGAGACTCTGGCAGCGCCGGACAGGCGGGAGACTCTGGCAGCGCCGGACAGGCGGGAGACTCTGGCAGCGCCGGACAGGCGGGAGAACCTGGAGGGAGGAGACGGAGAGACAGCCTGGTCCTTGGAGGAGGCACAGGATAGACCGGGCCGTGGAGGCGCACTGGAGGTCTCGACCTAAGGGCCTGCACAACCCGTCCTGGCTGGATGGTGATTTTAGCCCGGCACACGGGACACACAGTGCGCAGAGCCGACGCAGGATATCCTGGCCCGAGGAGACGCACTGGCGGTCTGGAGAGCAGGGCTGGCACCATCCGTCCTGGCTGGATCCTCACCCTAGCCCGGCAGATGCGGGGAACTGGAATGTAGCGCACCGGGCTCAGAGCACGTATTGGAGAGCTGTAGCGCCGAGCTGGCACAGGGCTAGGGAGGCGCACAGGAGGCCTGGTGCGTGGGACTGGCACAGTCTTCACCAGACGGCTAGCACGCACCTCAGGACGAGTATGGAGAGCTGACTAAGGTGACATCAAATCGCGGACACGCTCCGTCGGGCGGATGTCGTGCCTCATGCACCAACACAGCAGCTCTCTCATTGCTCTCTCCTCCAATCTCCCCATCAACTCCTTCACAGTCTCGACTTCGCTTCCTTTGCTCACCTCCAATTTCACCCCATAGCCCGGGGCCTGACCAGTCCCATGATCGCCACGGTAAGCACGGGGAGTGGGCTCAGGTCTCCAACCTGACTCTGCCACACTCCCCGTGTGCCTCCCCCCAAAAAATTTTGGGGGCTGCCTCTCGGGCTTCCTTGCCAGCCGTGTTCCCTCGTATCTCCGGTTCCCTTCTCCTGCTGCCTCCGCCTGTTCCCATGTCCAGTCCTCTTCTCCACACTGCTTGGTCCTTTGGTGGTGGGTAGTTCTGTAACGATCGTCGTCCTCGTCTGATGAGGAATAGGACGGATCGGACCAAAATGCAGCGTGGTACGTGTCCATGTTAAATTTATTAAACTGAACACTGAATACAAAATAACAAAAGTGAAACAACAAAAATCGAAACAGTCCTATCAGGTGACACAACACAAAACAGGAAACAACTACCCACAAACACAGGTGGGAACAGGCTACCTAAGTATGGTTCTCAATCAGAGACAACGATTGACAACTGCCTCTGATTGGGAACCATACCAGGCCACAAACATAGAAATACAACACACAGAACAAAACATAGAATGAACAACATAGAATGCCCACCCCAACTCACGCCCTGACCAAACCAAAATAGAGACATAAAAAAGGAACTACGGTCAGGACGTGACAACATATGAGATCGTTTGCCTTTTTTAAAGAAAGACAACATTTACAAGAAACAATGCATGTGAAGCTGTGGGTAGAGTCATATCTAGTGGCAAACACTTTGTTTTCTTCTCTCACTTGTGTTCAATATTATACATGTTTGTATAACCATACTATCTTCTGTATATGTTTTTCATTTTCTTAACTGTATTGAGATGTGTTTTGAATACTGTATTGTGACTACTGTTATTAAGTTACTGTATCAGTGCTGATGATTGGATGATACTGTATCATATGAATCCTGGTCTCACTAACCGCAGGGACAAGGTGGAGAAGCAGGTAACAGAAACCCAGGACAGAAGGATGTGGAGAAAGACTGTGTGAATTGCCATGAATAAGGGACATACAGTAAATACATACCAGATTAAAGATTGACAGTTGTTGTTGATGATGCTTTAGCTGCCCCACCCAAATAGATGATGACTTAAAGTTCAAAGTTCTTGGTGAGATCTACAGGTGCATTCCCACATAACCTTTTTGCTAAATGGTATTTTCTACTGCTTGTTTCAAATGATATCATTGTTTTATTAATTTGTTAAGTGATGTTTTTGTTTATAAAGCCCTCCTTTATAAACTTCCTCCGTACCTTACTTCATTTTTAACTTACAGACGTACAAGATACCAGACCCGGTCTCAGGGAAGGCTAAATCTGGAGATCCCCTCCATCTCCACTGAGTTAGGTAAATCTGCTTTTAGTTTTTTTGCACATTACTTGTGGAATGATCTCCAAGGCTCTCTAAAGGTGGATGAATTGGTGCCTCTAGGGCATTTCAAAAGGATGATTGTGGAAACTTTACTGAAGAATGTTTATTTATTTAACCTTTATTTAATTAGGCAAGTCAGTTAAGAACAAATTGTTATTTACAACAACGGCCTAACCCGGTAAAACCCTAACGACGCTGGGCCAATTGTGCATCGCCCTATGGGACTCCGAATCACGGCCGGTTGTGATACAGCCTGGAATCAAACCAAGATCTGTAGTGACGACTCTGAGCACTGAGATGCAGCGCCTTAGACCGCTGCGCCACTCGGGAGTATAGTGATGTGTATTGATTTGTACACAAGGCTCATCTGTGAAAGAGAGATTGGTCTCATCATCACTTCCTGTTACAATAAAGGTTAAAAAAACATTTGACAAAGTAAATACCAAGTGAGAAGCAGAAGCATAACCAAGACATACACAAAACAACAGAATTCAATATTATGCTAGAACCTGTGATTTCCTAAGAAAAGGATCTTTGTTATGCAATCAGAGTGAGTTGGGAGTTTGACTTGTGTCTCTGGGGAGGAGTGGGTTAGAGACAAGCATGTGTGACACGAGAATAGTCATCAAGAGAGGAACTGGGAGAGCAGCGAGAACACTGAGGTGTGGAGAGACAGGTGGAAAGGGAACCCACATCCTGGAACCTGGAGGATAGACACAAACACACACACACACCCACATGCATTCACACAAACCACAAACACACACACACACATTGGCCAGCAGTCCAGGGTTGTTTCCTCTAATCAGTATCGGTTCACTTATGTCCCTCTGACCCCAAACCCACCACCAAGCCCCTCTGGGAGGGGTCCCTGCAAGGCGGGGGAGCCACGAGCGCTGAGGGTCTATGCGCCTTTTATCTCACACCTATCTCTACATTTTATGAATTTTTTAAGTGACACTCCTTTTTCATGTCCACATGTAGCAAGCAATCTACATGGACTAGTAGGTGAGACAGACAGGTAATATAGTTGTCATGCATCTACACTGAACAAAAATATAAATGCAACATGCAACAATTTGAAAATATTTTAATGAGTTACAGTTCATATAAGGAAATCAGTGAATTGAAATAAATTCATTACGGCCTAATCTATGGATTTCACAATACTGGGAATAAAGATATGCATCTGTTGGTCACAGATACCTTTAAAAAAAGGTAGGGGCGTGGATCAGAAAACCAGCCAGTATCTGGAGTGAACACCATTTGACTCATGCAGCGTGACACATCTCCTTCACATAGAGTTGATTAGGCTGTTGATTGTGGCCTGTGGAATGTTGTCCCACTTCTCTTCAATGGCTGTGCAAAGTTGCTGGATATTGGCAGAAACTGGAACATGTACAATACCTGTCAAAAGTTTGAACACACCTACTCTTTCAAGGGTTTTTCTTTATTTTTGCTATTTTCTCCATTGTAGAGTAATAGTGAAGACATCAAAACTATGAAATAACACATATGGAATCATGTAGTAACCAAAAAAGTGTTAAACAAATCCAAATATATTTTAGATTTTAGATTCTTCAAAGTAGCCACCCTTTGCCTTGATGACAGCATTGCACACTCTTGGCATTCTCTCAACCAGTTTCACCTGGAATGCTTTTCCAACAGTCTTGAAGTAGTTCCCACATATGCTGAGCACTTGCTGGCTGCTTTTCCTTCACTCTGCTGTCCAACTCATCCTAAACCATCTTAATTGGGTTGAGGTTGGGTGATTTTGGAGGCCAGGTCATCTGATGCAGCACTCCATTACTCTCTTTCTTGGTCAAATAGCCCTTACACAGCCTGGAGGTGTGTTGGGTCATTGTCCTGTTTTCAAAAACAAATTATAGTCCCACTAAGCGCAAACCAGATGCAATGGCATATCGCTGCAGAATTCTGTGGTAGCCATGCTGGTTAAGTGTGCCTTGAATTCTAAATAAATCACAGACAGTGTCACCATCAAAGCACCTCCACACCATCACACCTCCTCCTCCATGCTTCATGAAGAACCACACATGTGGAGATCATCCGTTCACCTACTCTGCGTCTCACAAAGACATGGCAGTTGGAACCAAAAATCTCAAATTTGGACTCATCAGACCAAAGGACAGATTTCCACCGGTCTAATGTCCATTGCTCAAATGTAAAATATATTTTGATTCCATACGTATTATTTTACAGTTTTGATGTCTTCACAATTATTCTACAATTTAGAAAACAGTAAAAATAAAGAAAAACCCTTGAATGAGTAGGTGTGTCCAAACTTTTGACTGGTACTGTACATCAAAATCAAGATCATCCCAAACATGCTCAATGGTTGACATGTCTGGTGAGTATGCATGGAAGAACTGGGACAGGAAGAACTGGGACAGATGAGCTTCCCTGAGATGGTTTCTGAGAGTTTGTGCAGAAATTCTTCAGTTGTGCAAACCCATAGTCAAACCCATAGTTTCATCAGCTGTCCAGGTGGCTGGTGTCAGACGATCCCGCAGGTAAAGAAGCCGGATGTGGAGGTTCTGGGTTGGCGTGGTTACACGTGGTCTTCCATTTAGCCACAAGAGCATTTGCGAGGTCGGCACTGATGTTGGGCGATTAGGCCTGCCTCGCAGTTGGCATTCCAGTTCATCCCAAAAGTGTTCGATGGGGTTGAGGTCAGGGCTCTGTGCAGGCCAGTTAAGTTCTTCCACACTGATCTCGACAAAGCATTTCTGTATGGACCTCCCTTTGTGCACAGGGGCATTGTTATGCTGAAACAGGAAAGGGCCTTCCCCAAACTGTTGCCACAAAGTTGGAAGCACAGAATTGTTTAGAATTTCATTGTATGCTGTAGCGTTAAGATATCCCTTCACTGGAACTAAGGGGCCTAGGTCGAACCATGACAAACAGCCCCAGACCATTATTCCTCCTCCACCAAACTGTACAGTAGGCACTATGCATTGGGGCAGGTAGCGTTCTTCTGGTATCCGCCAAACCCAGAATCATCCGTTGGACTGCCAGATGGTGAAGTGTAATTCATCACTCCAGATAACGTGTTTCCTCTGCTCCAGAATCCAATAACGGCGAGTTTACACCACTCCAGCCAACGATTGGCATTGCACATGGTGATCTGCTATAAGCCAGTGGGTCTGGGCCCATGTGTAACCAGCCTCTACAGGGGGCTGTACCCATAGGAAGCTTATTAGCAAGCTTTTGTTTCAGAAATAATGAGTTAGATAAGACCAGCTGAAGACACATACTGTACATGTGTTGAACATCCTTCAATTTGAGTGAGAAATGTATACAGTAGGCTGTCTAAAGGTGTGAATGTTTTTATTTTTTATTTAACCTTTTTTTAACTGAAGAGCCCTAAAGGTATACAGTACATATAACACACTGTATCCATCTCCTACTAGCTAACATGCACGTACAGTTCACAGTTTAAAGTCCATAGAACATAAAATACATAGAGCTTTCACTGTGTAAAGTCAGTTGAGAGTTGCAGCAGTGTGAGGGCATCTGGTGTTCCTGTCCGGAGGAGTGATCTGTGACCTCCTCATCTGGCCTGGCCTGGACAGGAAGAGCATGTGGACCGGAGAGGATCCGACTGAGCAGCATGCAACTTCCCTATAGAAAAGAGGAAGAAGACGCAGAGCATTGGAGCCAGAGACAGACAGTGGTCAAGGAGTCAAAGATCCTGGCTGGAGCACATAGATTATACTCATATAGAAAATACTACATATAGAAGTGAAAGGGGAAATTGTGTTTAGGGGAGGTGTCTGTACACATCGAGAGGACATTGCTGAACAGGAATTGTTCGCCATTGAAATATAGACAACTTTTAAATAGTATTTTTTTTTTTACTTGGTGAGTCCTAGGTTGACCCTTTGCTCTTCTGTTTTGTATTCGGGTGGAACAAAACTTACAGTGTCAGCAGGGTAATAGGGGGTGGGTGGTGGTTGTGTAGAGTGAGGTGGGGTGTCAGTCCCAAGGGAGAGTATGGGGGCTGCCACAGTGATCTCAGGGTCACAGTACAGGGGATTTCTGCTCCAACCTGCCGCTCTGACCCAGGCCATCTCAAACGGCTCAGTGCTCACTGGATTGTGTGTGTGTGTGTGTCAGGGGACAGGATGTGGTTGGCCAGCTCAAAGACAGGTGACAGTCAAAGGGTTCCGATAGGTGAGAGACACAGAAAAGCACCTGAGATGAGAATAGCTGAAGTGTAAAGTACCAGTCAAAAGTTTGGGCACACCCACTCATTCAAGGGTTTTTCTTTATTTTAATTTTTTTTTACATTGTAGAATAATAGTGAAGACATAAAAACTATGAAATAACATGTATGGAGTCATGTAATAACCAAAATGGTGTTAAACAAATCCAAATATATTTTATATTTGAGATTCTTCAAAGTATTTGCCTTGATGACAGCTTTACACACTTGGCATTCTCTCAACCAGCTTCATGAGGTAGTCACCTGGAATGCATTGAGGTTAACAGGTTCATTTGTGGAATTGATTTCCTTCTTAATGCGTTTGAGCTAATCAGTTGTGTTCTGACAAGGTAGGGGTGGTATACAGAAGATAGTCCATATTATGGCAAGAACAGCTCAAATAAGCAAAGAGAAATGACAGTCCATCATTACTTTAAGACATGAGGGTCAGTTAATCAGTTGCAAAAACCATCAAGCGCTATGATGAAACTGTCTCTCATGAGGGCCGCCACAGGAAAGGAAGACTCAGAGTTTCCTCTGCTGCAGAGGATAAGTTCATTAGAGTTACCAGCCTCAGAAATTGCAGCCCAAATAAATGCATCACAGAGTTCAAGTAACAGACACATCTCAACATCAACTGTTCAGAGACTGCGTGAATCAGGCCTTCATGGTCGAATTGCTGCAAAGAAACCACTACTAAAGGACACCAATAACAAGAAGAGACTTGCTTGGGAGACTTGCTTGGGCCACAAAACACGAGCAATGGACATTAGACCAGTGCAAATCTGTCCTTTGGTCTGATGAGTCCAGATTTGAGATTTTTTCTTCCAACCACCATTTTTTTAGCTTAATTTAACTAGGTAAGTGTTAAGAACTCATTCTTATTTCAGTGACGGCCTGGGTTAACTGCCTTGTTCAGGGGAAGAATGACAGATTTTTACCTTGTCAGCTCGGGGATTCGATTTTGCAACCTCTCAGCTATTAGTTCAACACTCTAACCACTAGGCTACCTGCCACCCGCCATGTCTTTGTGAGACACAGAGTAGGTGAACAGATTATCTCCGCATGTGTGGTTCCCACCGTGAAGCATGGAGGAGGAGGTGTGATGTTGTGGGGGTCTTTTGCTGGTGACACTGTCTGTGATTTATTTAGAATTCAAGGCACACTTAACCAGCATGGCTACCACAGAATTCTGCAGTGATACGCCATCCCATCTGTTTTGTGCTTAGTGGGATGTTTTGTTCTATGACATAATATCAGTCAGTTAACATGACTAGGAATTATGAAGCCTTTATGTGCTTTCTTTTATTACATAAATGCTTATAAATTCACAAAATGAAAATGATCTCATGGAACAAAACATATAATATGTCCTAAGCCTGTGTTAACCACAGACCTTATTTTTGGCGTTTAATAAAAACCCTTACAAAAGCGCCATTCATTTTCCCATAGGTTTTGTCCAACGAACCAGGGCGGAGTTAGTGCCTACAAAAAGAGGCCATTAATATTTCTCTCTATAGAGTAGGTTGTAAATAAACAGCATTAAGTGTCTTGGTGACTGAAGTCGCAGCTTTGTGAAGGAATTAAAACCTAGTTGGTAACAAGGAGGTGGAAATAACTTCCTGCAGACCTGCACTAGAAAACTTTAGCACATTTAGCACAGTTACAAGAAATCTTAAAGATAAAGCACACATTTATGTGCATAAGTTATGCACACTATACCCCCTGAAACTAATGTTGATATAGTTTTTTTCTTCAAAATGGAATGATCCAACCCTGTCATGTATGATAGAGGAACAACATTTTGTAGGTGAAACCACCACATCAGACCCCAGATATGTTATCGTGATTACACAACCTCTTACTGAGGAAAAACCACCCGCTCAGGCCACAGGTGCTGCTGGGATGGATATTAATAAAAGTCAGTCTATAACGGTTGGAGTGCAGCTGGAGGAGCGTGTGGTCCAACCTCAGCTATAGGGCTACAGGGTTGTCTGTTGACTGCAGTATGCCTGTGTGTAGCCATTTGATTCCTTCTCTGATGTCAATCGGAACCTGAACATGAACTATTATGTAAACACATTTGAACAAAGGTTGTATATTTTTCTATGTATAATATCCTGATGTATTATGAATCAAATGTAAGAATTGGTTGGATAAAATTTGATGTAAACATCTCACTAGCTAATTAATGGTTGCAAAATATTCTGTTGTAGATGTAAATAAATGTTGGCTACTACAGTGGCTTGCAAAAGTATTCACCCCCTTGGAATTTTTCCTATTTTGTTGCCTTACAACCTGGAATTAAAATAGATTTTTGGGGGGTTTGTATCATTTGATTTACACAACATGCCTACCACTTTTATTGTGAAAGAAACAAGAAATAAGCGCGCAAAACTTGAGCGTGCATAACTATTCACCCCCCCAAAGTCAATACTTTGTAGAGCCACCATTTGCAGCAATTACAGCTGCAAGTCTCTTGGGGTAAGTCTCTATAAGCTTGGCACATCTAGCCACTGGGATTTTTGCCCATTGTTCAAGACAAAACTGCTCCAGCTGCTTCAAGTTGGATGGGTTCCGCTGGGGTACAGCAATCTTTAAGTCATACCACAGATTCTCAATTTGATTGAAGTCTGGGCTTTGACTAGGCCATTACAATACATTTAAATGTTTCCCCGTAAACCACTCGAGTGTTGCTTTAGCAGTATGCTTAGGGTCATTGTCCTGCTGGAAGGTGAACCTCCGTCCCAGTCTCAAATCTCTGGAAGACTGAAACAGGTTTCCCTCAAGAATTACCCTGTATTTAGAGCCATCCATCAATCCTTCAATTCTGCCACCACCATGCTTCACAATGCTGCCACCACCATGCTTCACTGTGGGGATGAGGTTCTCAGGGTGATGAGAGGTGTTAGGTTTGCGCCAGACATAGTGTTTTCCTTGACGCCAAAAAGCTTAATTTTTGTCTCATCTGACCAGAGTACCTTCTCCAATATGTTTGAGGAGTCTCCCACATGCCTTTTGGCGAACACCAAACATGTTCTCTTATTTTTTCTTTAAGTAATGGCTTTTTTCTGGCCACTCTTCCGTAAAGCACAGCTCTGTGGAGTGTACGGCTTAAAGTGGTCCTATGGACAGATACTCCAATCTCCGCTGTGGAGCTTTGAAGCTCCTTCAGGGTTATCTTTGGTCTCTTTGTTGCCTCTCTGATTAATGCCCTCCTTGCCTGGTCCTTGAGTTTTGGTGGGCGGCCCTCTCTTGACAGGTTTGTTGTGGTGCCATATTCTTTCCATTTTTTAATAATGGATTAATGGATTTAATGGTGCTCCGTGGGATGTTCAAAGTTTCTGATATTTTTTTATAACCCAACCCTGATCTGTACTTCTCTACAACTTTGTCTCTGACCTGTTTGGAGAGCTCCTTGGTCTTCATAGTGCCACTTGCTTTGTGGTGCCCCTTGCTTAGTGGTGTTGCAGACTCTGGGGCCTTTCAGAAAAGGCGTATATATACTGAGATCATGTGACCAATCAATCAAGTTTATTTTATATAGCCCTTCGTACATCAGCTAATATCTCGAAGTGCTGTACAGAAACCCAGCCTAAAACCCCAAACAGCAAGCAATGCAGGTGTAGAAGCACGGTGGCTAGGAAAAACTCCCTAGAAAGGCCAAAACCTAGGAAGAAACCTAGAGAGGAACCAGGCTATGAGGGGTGGCCAGTCCTCTTCTGGCTGTGCCGGGTGGAGATTATAACAGAACTATGCCAAGATGTTCAAAAATGTTCATACGTGACAAGCATGGTCAAATAATAATCATGAATAATTTTCAGTTGGCTTTTCATAGCCGATCATTAAGAGTTGAAAAACAACAGGTCTGGGACAGGTGGCGGTTCCATAACCGCAGGCAGAACAGTTGAAACTGGAATAGCAGCAAGGCCAGGTGGACTGGGGACAGCAAGGAGTCATCATGCCCGGTAGTCCTGACGTATGGTCCTAGGGCTCAGGTCCTCCGAGAGAAAGAAAGAGAGAAGGAGAAAACTAGAGAGAGCCAAGATTTTCAAAATGTTCATAAATGACAAGCATGGTCAAATAATAATCAGGAATAAATGTCAGTTGGCTTTTCATAGCCGATCATTAAGAGTTGAAAACAGCAGGTCTGGGACAGGTAGGGGTTCCGTAACCGCAGGCAGAACAGTTGAAACTGGAATAGCAGCAAGGCCAGGCGGACTGGGGACAGCAAGGAGTCATCATGCCCGGTAGTCCTGACGTATGGTCCTAGGGCTCAGGTTCTCAGAGAGAGAGAAAGAAAGAGAGAACGAGAGAATTAGAGAGAGCATACTTAAATTCACACAGGACACTGGATAAGACAGGAGAAGTACTCCAGGTATAACCAACTGACCCTAGCCCCCCGACACATAAACTACTGCAGCATAAATACTGGAGGCTGAGACAGGAGCGGTCAGGAGACACTGTGGCACCATCCGAAGATACCCCCGGACAGGGCCAAACAGGAAGGATATAACCCCACCCACTTTGCCAAAGCACAGCCCCCGCACCACTAGAGGGATATCTTCAACCACCAACTTACAATCCTGAGACAAGGCCGAGTATAGCCCACAAAGATCTCCACCACAGCACAAACCAAGGGGGGGCGCCAACCCAGACAGGAAGATCACGTCAGTAACTCAACCCACTCAAGTGACGCACCCCACCTAGGGACGGCATGAAAGAGCACCAGTAAGCCAGTGACTCAGCCCCTGTAATAGGGTTAGAGGCAGAGAATCCCAGTGGAGAGAGGGGAACCGGCCAGGCAGAGACAGCAAGGGCGGTTCGTTGTGTCACTTAGATTGCACACAGGTGGACGTTATTTAACTAATTATGTGACTTCTGAAGGTAATTGGTTGCACCAGATCTTATTTAGGGGCTTCGTAGCAAAGGGGGTGAATACATATGCATGCACCACTTTTCTGTTTTTAAGTTTTTGAATTTTTTGAAACAAGTAATCTTTTTCATTTCACTTCACCAATTTGGACTATTATGTGTATGTTCATTACATGAAATCCAAATAAAAATCCATTTAAATTACAGGTTGTAATGCAACAAAATAGGAAAAACGCCAATGGGGGTGAATACTTTTGCAAGGCACTGTATTTAGTATGAGGGACAATTTTCTGTAATCAACGATCATTATGAGAAAATAAAAAAGGGACCTGGGAACTTTTATGATAAGAATTACAGAAGAACCACACATGATAACAATCTGGAAGGTTTTCATGCAAACAAAATGTTGACAGCCACCATTCATCCCGCCACCCATGAAGAATATCAACGTCATGGTTCACAAACATAACAAACACTGAGCTAAAATAATCTCCCAGTAAACAGAGTCTCATCGACAGCCTGGCAGGGTAACATGCAGTCATTTGCATGGTTATAAACAGCAGCTAGGTGAGGGGGGGAAAGTGTATTTCTGTCTGCTCATTTGCATGTAAGTCTAACATGCACCACACTGGGGCTTGAGGGGAAGGTAACGCAGAGCTGTAGAGCTCACTGAAGCACATCCCCTATGGCCGGCTAACCATGCTAGTGAAGGCTACACTAGCTGTAGAGGATAGACCTTGTTATGTAACCAAGAAGAACCAAGAAGAACTATGGGTAATGCTATGGGGAATCTTTCAAAGATATGAAACAAGCTAAGGATAGCTTGTGAAAGAGGAAAACAAGTGAATGGGGTATGAATGCTATTTCCATACACCTTGGTAAAGCCTAAGTGACCTTGATAATTCTCTGCCCTATTCAACTCGGTAATAAACCGCGAGCCAGTCCAGTGAGTCCACCATCAGAGTTTATGTTACCACATTACCCTCTAGTGGTGCTACTCAGGACTACTCCTTATTGAGTCCAACATGAAACACGAAGGGCCGGTTTCCCAGACACATATTAAGATTAGTCTTTGACTAAAAAGAAAACTGTGGAGAATCTGCATTGGATTAGGCTTAATCTGTGTGCAGGAAACCTCTCCGAAATGTACACTGGTTCTCAGTAATGTACTTTGTTGCAATGACAAATTACATATTGTATGAGACAAATCATGTGACTAAAATGAAAATAAAGATTGCACAGCATTAGCCATGGTTATTTACCTATGATGAAATACAGAGGGATTTTCTGCATTCACTTCTGCTTTTTACTTCCGTGTTTTCAAGTTGCATATTTACAGAGTAAATGTATTTTCATTTTAATATCAGGAAATTATTGTTATTTCATTACCAACAAAATGTATGAATAATGGGTCAAGTATGGAAACTTTAATGGTGTAAACAGTGGATGTCTATTATTTTTCATTTACTGAATTAAATTAGTACATTTACTGAATTAAATAATACTATTACTTAGTTAATGAAAATCCAATTCAGAATATGATATAAGTTAATTAATAATAACAGTATTTGAGAGAGAAAATCTTCCCTATTGCTAGTTGGAATTCAGACCTGAATGCAGCTACAACTATGCTAAGGTAATAATTAAATAGTTTTACTCAAAAGCATTATTTATATCCCAAAACATACAGGATTAGTGGCATAGGGTCAAACTAAAATGTGAATTAAAATGTGTTATTTTGCAAAACGCTATATATCCATTTTATCCTGTAAATTTGACACTGGTATGTGCTTGTCTTATGTACTGTAGCTATCTTAAGAGGAATTCATTAACTGTAAGTTGCTCTGGATAAGAGCATCTGCTAAATTGCTAAAATGACAAATGTAAATGTTTTACATACAGATCTCATATTACTTTATCAAATATATAAACATTTTATTAATATTGATGTCACAAATGTATCATTTGTACGGTTCTTTATCTAAAATGTACTTATTTCTTACATTTGACTGTGTAAAACCTAGCAATACTACTTGTTTCTTTGAGAGTGAGGCGGATATAGAGCATTTTGCAAAACAAACATCATTATTTGTCACTCTAAAATGATTGATTTTAAACAAATACATGACTGTCATTGAACAATCCCATACCATGATTAGAAAGTAAGAAAGAAACACCAATCTCTTTCATAAGTTCTTCAAACAAATAAAAGCAAATTTGCGAACATTTCTGAAATGGATATATAGTGTTTTGGCAATAAACTCTTCATTTGATAACTCAATACTAAACCCTAAGCTCATGTATCAATCCTCTCACTAATATAATGATGCCACATTTTAGTAGTATGATGGCAGTTTCCCTTAAACCTTCAAATCAGAACGGTCAAATCAGAACTGTCAAATCAGAACTGTCAAATCAGAACTGTCAAATCAGAACTGTCAAATCAGAACTGCACATGTTTGCATATTTCCACCATTGCAGCTGTGGCATGTATCTGGGCATTCCCTACTGTACAGTCCCTGTCTGTCAGTCTCTCTCTCTCTGTTATTCCAACAACTACAGTAACCACACAGGAAAAACAAACAGGAAAAATGTGTCTGATAAGGTTGGGGTGCGTGGGTGTAAAAGGGGGTGTAATGGGGTGTAGCAGAAGCAAGCGGGGGTGGTCAGGGTGAACAGGGCACAGCGTCTCCTGCCAAACTTCTCATAGGGTCTCCTACTCACATTGGCCATTGTACGCTTGTAAGTAAGAATTTCACGGTATTTGGTGCATGTGACAAATACAATTTTATTTTATTTGCAGCATTTTCATGTTACATGCAGAGGAAGAGACTAGAGACAAATTGGCAGGGGTTCCAATATGAATGTGACTCTGTACAATGAGGTCAGCGTCTTGATTACTGTGTTAACAGTAATTTAAAAAGAATCTGAATTTTTCATTGGAATTGCTTCAATTTACATTTCTTCCCACCTAGTCTCTAAGGGCTTAAGGGGTCTTTGGCCCTGCCTATGACTACCTCAGCTCTCTGGCATCTTCCATTATCTATGATTACCTCAGCTCTCTGGCATCTTCCATTATCTATGACTACTTCAGCTCTCTGACATCTTCCATTATCTATGATTACCTCAGCTCTCTGGCATCTTCCATTATCTATGACTACTTCAGCTCTCTGACATCTTCCATTATCTATGACTACCTCAGCTCTCTGACATCTTCCATTATCTATGATTACCTCAGCTCTCTGACATCTTCCATTATCTATGACTACCTCAGCTCTCTGACATCTTCCATTATCTATGACTACCTCAGCTCTCTGGCATCTTCCATTATCTATGACTACCTCAGCTCTCTGACATCTTCCATTATCTATGACTACATCAGCTCTCTGACATCTTCCATTATCTATGACTACCTCAGCTCTCTGACATCTTCCATTATCTATGACTACTTCAGCTCTCTGACATCTTCCATTATCTATGACTACCTCAGCTCTCTGACATCTTCCATTATCTATGATTACCTCAGCTCTCTGACATCTTCCATTATCTATGACTACCTCAGCTCTCTGACATCTTCCATTATCTATCACTACCTCAGCTCTCTGGCATCTTCCATTATCTATGACTACCTCAGCTCTCTGACATTTTCCATTATCTATGACTACATCAGCTCTCTGACATCTTCCATTATCTATGACTACCTCAGCTCTCTGGCATCTTCCATTATCTATGACTACCTCAGCTCTCTGACATCTTCCATTATCTATGACTACCTCAGCTCTCTGGCATCTTCCATTATCTATGACTACCTCAGCTCTCTGACATCTTCCATTATCTATGAGTACCTCAGCTCTCTGACATCTTCCATTATCTATGACTACCTCAGCTCTCTGACATCTTCCATTATCTTTGGTTCCATTAAAGCACCATGCAACCAGAGGGGATGAAAACCCAGGGAGACATATACTGTACAGGCTGAGTGGGCTGCTTGCATGCCTCTTCAGAGCGTGTTTACAATGGCATGTGTTTAGAAACCCTCTCTTAGACTGTCACCCTGGACACGACAGGGGAAACACAACAAGGCTTTCCCATGCAGAGACTTTCCAAATCCAGCCTAATGACTGATTCTCGATTACTCATCAACAACACACAATTACTCACTGGGCCGTCTAATTGAAGACTTGGCAGAGTGAGGGAGGAGGAAGTAGAGTAAGAGAATGTGCGCATTTGTGTGTGTGTGTGTGTGTGTGTGTGTGTGTGCGTGCGTGCGTGCGTGCGTGCGTGCGTGCGTGCGTGCGTGCGTGTGTGTGTGCGTGCGCGTGCGTGTGTGTGTGAGAGAGAGAGAGGATTGCATGCCTAGGTCCAGAGCATCTGTCTTGGTCTTCGGGCCCCATTAGGCAACCGTAGTGACCTATGATGCCATTGTCTTTTTTTACCTTTATTTTACCAGGAAAGTTGACTGAGAACACATTCTCATTTACAGCAACGGCCTGGGGAATAGTTACAGGGCAGGGGAGGGTGGATGAATGAGCCAATTGTAAGCTGGGGATGATTAGGTGACCGTGATGGTATGAGGGCCAGATTGGGAATTTAGCCAGGACACTGGGGTTAACACCCCTACTCTTACGATAAGTGCCATGGGATCTTAAGTGACCACAGAGAGTCAGGACACTCATTTAACGTCCCATCCGAAAGACGGCACCCTACACAAGGCAATGTCCCCAATCACTGCCCTGGGGCATTGGGATATTTTCTTTAGACCAGAGGAAAGAGTGCCTCCTACTGGCCCTCCAACACCACTTCCAGCAGCATCTGGACTCCCGTCCAGGGACTGACCAGAAGCAACCCTGCTTAGCTTCAGAGGCAAGCCAACAGTGGGATGCAGGGTGGTATGCTGCTGGAAAATTGGGTCTAATGGGGTACAAGAGGTTCCCAGGATATACAGTTGAAGTCAGAAGTTTACATACAGTGGGGCAAAAAAGTATTTAGTCAGCCACCAATTGTGCAAGTTCTCCCACTTAAAAAGATGAGAGGCCTGTAATTTTAATCATTGGTACACTTCAACTATGACAGACAAAATGAGAGAAAAAAATCCAGAAAATTACAATGTAGGATTTTTTATTAATTTATTTGCAAATTATGGTGGAAAATAAGTATTTGGTCACCTACAAACAAGCAAGATTTCTGGCTCTCACAGACCTGTAACT
Organism: Salvelinus namaycush; assembly: GCF_016432855.1. Taxonomy (NCBI): domain Eukaryota; kingdom Metazoa; phylum Chordata; class Actinopteri; order Salmoniformes; family Salmonidae; genus Salvelinus; species Salvelinus namaycush. The sequence continues at coordinate 16,155,805 of NC_052336.1, read as the reverse complement.
TCTTCTTTAAGAGGCTCCTCTGTCCTCCACTCGTTACCTGTATTAATGGCACCTGTTTGAACTTGTTATCAGTATAAAAGACACCTGTCCACAACCTCAAACAGTCACACTCCAAACTCCACTATGGCCAAGACCAAAGAGCTGTCAAAGGACACCAGAAACAAAATTGTAGACCTGCACCAGGCTGGGAAGACTGAATCTGCAATAGGTAAGCAGCTTGGTTTGAAGAAATCAACTGTGGGAGCAATTATTAGGAAATGGAAGACATACAAGACCACTGATAATCTCCCTCGATCTGGGGCTCCACGCAAGATCTCACCCCGTGGGGTCAAAATGATCACAAGAACTGTGAGCAAAAATCCCAGAACCACACGGGGGGACCTAGTGAATGACCTGCAGAGAGCTGGGACCAAAGTAACAAAGCCTACCATCAGTAACACACTACGCCGCCAGGGACTCAAATCCTGCAGTGCAAGACGTGTCCCCCTGCTTAAGCCAGTACATGTCCAGGCCCGTCTGAAGTTTGCTAGAGAGCATTTGGATGATCCAGAAGAAGATTGGGAGAATGTCATATGGTCAGATGAAACCAAAATATAACTTTTTGGTAAAAACTCAACTCGTCGTGTTTGGAGGACAAAGAAGGCTGAGTTGCATCCAAAGAACACCATACCTACTGTGAAGCATGGGGGTGGAAACATCATGCTTTGGGGCAGTTTTTCTGCAAAGGGACCAGGACGACTGATCCGTGTAAAGGAAAGAATGAATGGGGCCATGTATCGTGAGATTTTGAGTGAAAACCTCCGTCCATCAGCAAGGGCATTGAAGATGAAATGTGGCTGGGTCTTTCAGCATGACAATGATCCCAAACACACCGCCCGGGCAACGAAGGAGTGGCTTCGTAAGAAGCATTTCAAGGTCCTGGAGTGGCCTAGCCAGTCTCCAGATCTCAACCCCATAGAAAATCTTTGGAGGGAGTTGAAAGTCCGTGTTGCCCAGCAACAGCCCCAAAACATCACTGGTCTAGAGGAGATCTGCATGGAGGAATGGGCCAAAATACCAGCAACAGTGTGTGAAAACCTTGTGAAGACTTACAGAAAACGTTTGACCTCTGTCATTGCCAACAAAGGGTATATAACAAAGTATTGAGATAAACTTTTGTTATTGACCAAATACTTATTTTCCACCATAATTTGCAAATAAATTCAGTAAAAATCCTACAATGTGATTTTCTGGATTTTTTTTTCTCATTTTGTCTGTCATAGTTGAAGTGTACCTATGATGAAAATTACAGGCCTATCTCATCTTTTTAAGTTGGAGAACTTGCACAATTGGTGGCTGACTAAATACTTTTTTGCCCCACTGTACACTTAGGTTGGAGTCATTAAAACTCGTTTTTCAACCACTCCACACATTTCTTGTTAACAAACTATAGTTTTGGCAAGTCAGTTAGGACATCTACTTTGTGCATGACAGAAGTAATTTTTCCAACAATTGTTTACAGACAGATTATTTCACTTATAATTCACTGTATCACCAATCCAGTGGGTCAGAAGTTAAAATACACCAAATTGACTGTGCCTTTAAACAGCTTGGAAAATTCCAGAAAATAATGTCATGGCTTTAGAAGCTTCTGATAGGCTAATTGACATCATTTGAGTCAATTGGAGGTGTACCTGTGGATGTCTTTCAAGGCCTACCTTCAAACTCAGTGCCTCTTTGCTTGACATCATGGGAAAATCCCCAAAAATCAGCCAATACCTCAGAAAAAAATGGAGACCTCCACAAGTCTGGTTCATCTTTGAGAGCAATTGCCAAATGCCTGAAGGTACCACGTTCATCTGTACGCACAATAGCACGCAAGTATAAACACCATGGGACCACGCAGCCGTCATACCGCTCAGGAAGGAGACGTGTTTTGTCTCCTAGAGATGAACGTACTTTTGTGCGAAAAGTGCAAATCAATCCCAGAACAACAGCAACGGACCTTGTGATGATGCTGGAGGAAAAAGGTACAAAAGTATCTATATCCACAGTAAAACGAGTCCTATATCAACATAACCTGAAAGGCCGCTCAGCAAGGAGAGGCCACTGCTCAAAAACCGCAATAAAAAAGGCAGACTACGGTTTGCAAATGCACATGGAGACAAAGATCATACTTTTTGGAAAAATGTCCTCTGGTCTGATGAAACAATTTTTTTACTGTTTGGCCATAATGACCATCGTTATGTTTGGAGGAAAAAGGGGGAGGCTTGCAAGCCGAAGAACACCATCCCAACCGTGAAGCAAGGGGGTGGCAGCATCATGTTGTGGGGGTGCTTTGCTGCAGGAGGGACTGGTGCACTTCACAAAATAGATGGCATCATGAGGGATGGAAAATTATGTGGATATATTAAAGCAACATCTCAAGACATCAGTCAGGAAGTTAAAGCTTGGTCGCAAATGGGTTTTCCAAATAGACAATGACCCCAAGCATACTTCCAAAGTTGTGGCAAAATGGATTAAGGACAACAAAGTCAAGGTATTGGAGTGGCCATCACAAAGCCCTGACCTCAATCCTAAAGAATATTTGTGGGCAGAACTGAAAAAGCGTTAGCGAGCAAGGAGGCCTACAAACCTGACTCAGTTACACCAGCTCTGTCAGGAGGAATGGGCCAAAATTCACCCAACTTATTGTGGGAAGCCTGTTGGAAGCCTACCGGAAACTTTTGACCAAAGTTATTAAACAATTTAAAGGCAATGCTACCAAATACTAATTGAGTGTATATCAACTTCTGACCCACTGGGAATGTGATGAAAGAAATAAAAGCTGAAATAAATCATTCTCTCTGCAATTATTCTGACATTTCACATTCTTAAAATAAAGTGGTGATCCTAACAGACCTAAGACAGGAAATTTTTACCAGGATTAAATATCAGGAATTGTGAAAAACTGAGTTTAAATGTATTTGGCTAAGGTGTATGTAAACTTCCGACTTCAACTTCCGACTTCAATCCAGAATACAAGTCTAATAAAAACTTATTGATGTTACATTTTGTGTCAAAGATGGGCATTGCTGCCCACAGAGATAATATTGTTTGGAAAATAGAAAAATCCTGTCAAGTTCTCTTTAATATCTCAACTGTAGTATGAGGCTCAGCCATGAGAGGGAGCTAGATGGCAACTGGGATGAAAGCTCATACCTTGACACCAGGACGGACACATTGACTGTATCCCAACATTGCTTGCGAAGCAGGCAGAAAGATGAATCCTAAACATAAAATTCAGAAATAACATAATATCATTAAGGAAAAACAAATGTTTAGTGCTTTGTGGTCATAAGTCCTATTCCTCTTTTTGTGAAATTGAGCGAAATAGTGAAAGTTATTTTCTAGTTTTATTTGAGGTTTCGAGTGTGAGAGTTCCCTCAGCTTTTGGGGCTGTGAGAGTGTGATTTTCGTATTTTGTGGTTTCGGTCAAACCCAACCAGATTATCAAATCAAATCAAATTTTATTCGTCACATGCGCAGAATACAACAGGTATTCACTTTACAGTGAAATGCTTTCTTACGAGCCCCTAACCAACAATGCAGTTTAAAAAAATACGGATAAGAATAAGAGATAAAAGTAACAAGTAATTAAAGAGCAGCAGTAAAATAACAATAGTTAGACTATATACAGGGGGTACTGGTACAGAGTCAATGTGCGGGGTCACTGGTTAGTTGAGGTAATATGTACATGTAGGTAGAGTTATTAAAGTGACTATGCATAGATGATAACAACAGAGAGTAGCAGCGTAAAAAGATGGGGGGGGGGGCAATGCAAATAGTCTGGGTAGCCATTTGATTAGATATTCAGGAGTCTTACACGGAACCCAAACCGGCTGCGCGCGTGCGCCATCGTGCGCTATCGTGCATAAATTTATTTTGCCCCCCCACACCAAACGCGATCACGACACACAGGTTAAAATATCAAAACAAACTCTGAACCAATGACATTAATTTGGGGACAGGTCGAAAAGCATTAAACACGTATGGCAATTTAGCTAGCTAGCTTGCACTTGCTAGCTAATGTTAATTTGTCCTATTTAGCTAGCTTGCTGTTGCTAGCTAATTTCTCCTGGGATATAAACATTGAGTTGTTATTTTACCTGAAATGCACAAGGACCTCTACTCCGACAATTAATCCACACATAAAACGGCCAACCAAATCGTTTCTAGTCATCTCTCCTCCTTCCAGGCTTTTTCATCTTTGAACTTATATGGTGATCGCATCTAAACTTTCATTGTATTACCATGACAACCGGCAACAAAGTTCGTGTTTCAGTCACCCACGTGGGTACAACCAATGAGGAGATGGCACGTGGGTACCTGCTTCTATAAACCAATGAGGAGATTACTTTCAGCGCGATCTGCGTCAGAAATAGGAACGACTTCTATTTTAGCCCTTGGCGTCGCAGACACTCGTTGGCGCGCGCAAGCAGTGTGGGTGCAATAATTGAATAACATGGATTTCTACATTTATTTTGCGACGCTCGCGCACGCGACGTGTCCAGTCTGGTCAGCATGTTATGGCTTGGGGGTAGAAGCTGTTTAGAAGCCTCTTGGACCTAGACTTGGCGCTCCGGTACCGCTTGCCGTGCGGTTGCAGAGCGAACAATCTATGACTAGGGTGGCTGGAGTCTTTGACAATTTTTAGGGCCTTCCTCTGACACCACCTGGTATAGAGGTCCTGGATGGCAGGAAGCTTGGCCCCAGTGATGTACTGGGCTGGTCGCACTACCCTCTGTAGCGCCTTGCGGTCTGAGGCTGAGCAGTTGCCATACCAGGCAGTGATGCAACCCATCAGGATGCTCTCGATGGTGCAGCTGTAGAACCTTTTGAGGATCTGAGGACCCATGCCAAATCTTTTCAGACACCTGACGGGAAAAGGTTTTGTCGTGCCCTCTTCACGACTGTCTTGGTGTGCTTGGACCATGTTAGTTTGTTGGTGATGTGAACACCAAGGAGCTTGAAGCTCTCGACCTGCTCCACTGCAGCCCCGTCGATGAGAATGGGGGCTTGCTCAGTCCTCTTTTTCCTGTAGTCCACGATCAGCTCCTTAGTCTTCCTCACATTGAGGGAGAGGTTGTTGTCCTGGCACGACACTGCCAGTTCTCTGACCTCCTCCCTATAGTCTTTCTCATCGTTGTTGGTGATCAGGCCTACCACTGTTGTGTCATCAGCAAACTTAATGATGGTGTTGGAGTTGTGTTTAGCCATGCAGTCGTGGGTGAACAGGGAGTACAGGAGGGGACTAAGTACACACCCCTGAGGGGCCCCAGTGTTAAGGATCAGCGTGGCAGACATGTTGTTGCCGACTCTTACCACCTGGGGGCGGCCTGTCAGGATGTCCAGGATCCAGTTGCAGAGGGAGGTGTTTAGTCCCAGAGTCCTTAGCTGAGTGATGAGCTTCATGGGCACTATGGTGTTGAGCTGTAGTCAATGAACATCATTCTCACATAGGTGTTCCTTTTGTCCAGGTGAGAACGGGCAGTGTGGAGTGCGATTGAGATTGTGTCATCTGTGGATCTGTTGTTGCGGTATGCGATTTGGAGAGGTTCTAGGGTGTTCGGGAGGATGCTGTTGATGTAAGCCATGACCAGCCTTTCAAAGCACTTCATGGCTACCGACGTGAGTGCCACGGGGCGGTAATAATTTAGGCTGGTTACCTTCGCTTCCTTGGGCACTGGGACTATGGTGGTCTGCTTGAAACATGTAGGTATTACAGACTCGGTCAGGGAGAGGTTGAAAATGTCAGTGAAGACACAGTTGGTCCACGCATGCTTTGAGTACACGTCCTGGTAATCCGTCTGGCCCAGCGGCTTTGTGAATGTTGACCTGTTTAAAGGTTTTGTTCACATCGGCTACCGATAGCATTATCACACAGTCATCAAGAACAGCTGGTCATCTCGTGCCATGCTTCAGTGTTGCTTGCCTCGAAGCGAGCATAAAAGGCATTTAGCTCGTCTGGTAGGCTCGCGTCACTCGGCAGCTCGCGTCTGGGTTTCCCTTTGTAGACCGTAGTAGTTTTCAATCCCTGCCACATCCAACGAGCGCCAGAGCCGGTGTTGTAGGATTCAATCTTAATCCTGTATTGATGCTTTGCTTGTTTGATGGTTCGTCTGAGGGCATAGCAGGATTTCTTATAAGCGTCCGGATTAGTCTCCCGCTCGTTGAAAGCGGCAGCTCTAGCTTTTTGCTCGAAGCGCATGTTGCCTGTAATCCATGGCTTCTGGTTGGGATATGTACGTACAGTCACTGTGGGGACGACGTCGTCGATGCACTTATTGATGAAGCCGATGACTGAGGTTGTGTACTCCTCAAAGCCATTGGATGAATCCTGGAACATATTCCAGTCTGTGCGAGCCAAAACAGTCCTGTAGTGTAGCATCCACGTCATCTGACCACTTCCGTATTGAGCAAGTCACTGGTACTTCCTGCTTTAGTTTTTGCTTGTAAGCAGGAATCAGGAGGATAGAATTATGGTCAGATTTGCCAAATGGAGGGCGGGGGAGAGCTTTGTATGCATCTCTGTGTGTGGAGTAAATGTGGTCTAGATTTTTTTTCCCTCTGGTTGCACATGTGACATGCTGGTAAAAAATTGGTAAAACTGGTTTAAGTTTGCCTGCATTAAAGTCCCCGGCCACTAGGAGCGCCGCTTCTGGGTGAGCATTTTCTTCTTTGCTTATGGCCTTATAGAGTTGGTTGAGAGCGGTCTTAGTGCCAGCTTTGTTCTGTGGTGATAAATAGACAGCTACGAGTAATATAGATGAGAACTCTCTTGGTAGATAGTGTGGTCTACAGCTTATCATAAGGTACTCTACCTCAGGCGAGCAATACCTTGAGACCTCTTTAATATTAGACCTCGTACACCAGCTGTTATTGACAAAAAGACACACACCCACACCCCTTGTCTAACCAGAGGTAGTGTCTCTGTTCTGCCGGTGCATGGAAAATCCCGCTAGCTCTATATTGTCCGTATCGTCGTTCGGCCACGTCTCGGTGAAACATAAGATATTACAGTTTTTAATGTCCCGTTGGCAGGATAATCTTAATCGTAGGTTATCAATTTTATTTTCCAATGATTGCACATTAGCAAAAAGAACAGATAGCAGTGGAGTTTACTCGCTTGCCTACGGATTCTCAGAAGGCTGCCCGATCTGCGGCCACTTTTCGGAGTTCTGGGCCTGTTCCAGTTAAAACAGTATATCTTTCTCATCGGACTCGCTAAAGGAAAAAATGTATTCCAGTCCGCGGTGAGTAATCGCTGTTCTGATGTCCAGAAGTTATTTTCAGGTATAAGAGATGGTAGCAGCAACATTATGTACACAATAAGCTAACATTTTTTTGGGAGAATGTGAAACGTCAGCCTTCTACTCCAGCGCCATTGTTAGGTAGGTGTGTGTGTGTATGTATGTGTGTCTGTGGTCATGTAAATTCCAGTCTATGGTCTGTGTGCTGCCATCCTGTTAGAAGGTAACAGATTATTTTATTACAATGGTTAAAGATGGATTTTCATTGTGTTCCATGGTGTTATTTGCCCCCTAGTGGAGCTTTCTGGTACTTAGACTGTACGCAAACAGGAAGTAGAGAATTCGTTCTGCACGCATAGAAGCAGCTAAAAACAACGCTACGGTGCAGGTCTTTCAGTGTAGTTATTTCTTGTCACGCTTCAGCCTTGGAAAATATTTGTTTGTAAATTCGATTCAAGCATTTAGCTAATGATGATAATCTTGTTATTGATAGAGTTGCTTACATATCAATGTTGGTTGGTTGCATTTACCTCACACAAATTGCAATGCCTTTCATGTATGCCGTTAGCTGTATTACTTTGCTCGTGCGTCATGCAAACGAATTGTAAAATATACAATAGTGTAGTTTTGTTACTGTTTCTAGTGTAATATGCTTTGTTATTCTACATAGATGGTTGTACATTATTAGAGTAATGAAAGGAGTTAGCCAATTACCATATGAGGTGCATGGTACCTTAACACGTGCTTTGTATTCATGCAACTTCAAATGTATAATGTACAGCTACAGTATGTCGGTGTGAATTGAATACTAAAGTATATTCTTTTCTGTATTTTGCAGTTTTACAACATAAACGTTTTCAATCTATTCATTCAAGAAAAGTCACGCCTTGGGAGTTTTATTGAAGACTTAGTTGTTAGCTATCTGTCTAGTTTTGCATGGGAACGCAACTCAAGGGCAGAATAGTCTGGAATTATTTTAATTATCAGTTATGTTTTGAGGTTAAAATAAAAGATTGGGTAATTCAGACATCCTTCTTGTCATTCAAGGTCAATTATTAGGAAACATGCTCACACACGTACACGCACACACACCCACACACACACACACACACACACGCACGCACACACACACGCACACACACACACCACACGCACGCGCAATCACAGATAACACCTGTGAATGGGGAAGAAATATGTATGTTTTCACCTACTAACAGAGAGAGGGAGAGAAAAAAAGAGAGAGAAGGAGAGAGAGTGAGAGAGGTTCAGTACACCTACAGCCAGGGGCGCAACTTTCCCTGGGGACGGGGGGACATGTCCCCTCCACTTCTAAAACCAAAGTTGCACCCTTGCCTACAGCAGTGCCTCGTTTCCAACAGGAAAAAACATGAATGGCTCCTGTAAGTCAGGCCTCAGAAGGCTGTGGTCACTAACATAAACACATGTGATACTCTGACATTTAACTCAAAGAAACACATGCACACTCAGACAGGATATTTCTCATCTGCACAACTTCGCAACTTTCTGTGAGACAGAGAGAGAGCGAGAGAGAGAGACAGAGAGAGAGAGAGAGACAGAGAGAGAGACAGAGAGAGAGAGAGAGAGAGAGAGAGAGAGAGAGAGAGAGAGAGAGAGAGAGAGAGAGAGAGAGAGAGAGAGGTTAAAGAGAGGGATGAAGAGAGAGAGAGACCTTCCTGAAGTGGTTGGGATTAAAGAAAACCAAACACCAGAGTAAATTCCTCTGTGGCGGCCATTTCCCTCCTCAGCTCTTTCTGCAGTAAAGAGAGATACACAGAGGGGGACAGGGGAACAGTGAGGTGTATAGTGAGGTGTATACACAGAGACCACGGCTTCAATATTGATAGAAGACTCACTCTACTATAGTTAGCTAACGCACTTTTGTATATCGCGCTGTAACGTACAATTTACCTTATTTTAGCTCCTAAAAAACATAACACTTCCAGGTCAACTGTAATATGAATACCATTGTAAAGCACAATTTCTCCCCTTTCCAGCAAAATGAATGACGAGACCCTCAAGAAGGCTATGAGCTCTGTCGGGTCTTTTTAAAGATGACGGGTGGGGAAGCGAAACCTACTGTGTGATAGTGAAAGAGGGAGATATCCCATGTGGGTAACAGCTTTTTTCACCCGATCTGTCCATCTTAGAAAGAAAGAAAAGAAATGAACGCATTCAGTTGTACAATTGACTAGATATCCCCCCTTACCCTGTCCCTTTCCATGTCCCTGTCCCTGTCCCTTTCCCTGTCCCTGTCCCTGTCCCTGTCCCTTTCCCTGTCCCTTTCCCTGTCCCTGTCCCTTTCCCTGCCCCTGCCCCTGCCCCTGCCCCTGCCCCTGCCCCTGCCCCTGCCCCTGCCCCTGCCCCTGCCCCTGCCCCTGCCCCTGCCCCTGCCCCTGCCCCTTTCCCTGTCCCTGTCCCTGTCCCTGTCCCTGTCCCTGTCCCTTTCCCTGTCCCCGTCCCTTTCCCCGTCCACGTCCCCGTCCCTTTCCCTGTCCCTGTCCCTTTCTTGTTTTTAAACGGTGAGAGAAGCGCTACACCTGGTGGAGAGAGGCTGTAAGACAGAATTAGTTGCTTTATGCGTGCTGTACATTACGTCATGACACGTCACAGTTTAACATACAGCGCCAGAGGGGTCCGTTTTAAACTTTTCTCCAATACTATTGGGCCATTACCATGTCAAACAACGCTTGAATAGAAACACAGTTCACACCCCAGATGTTGATGCCAACACAGTCGCTACAGCCCCATTCGTTTTCATTGCAGCCTAGATTGAATGCCTCGGTTGCGCAAATTTGTATGGAATGGGGTTAGTCAACAGTACAGTGTCTATGTGTGTTGGGGTCATTGAGAGTGCACACGTGGTGCAACAATATTTTTGTTTGCTGACCATTCCAAGTGTGTGATAGTGTGTTTGTGATGGAAACATACTGTTGAAGGTGGACAGGTACAGTAAATGAGGCTTGACTGTACAGTACATCAGTCATGTGTAGGTGTTCCATGACAGTAATGAGTATGAGATAGTATGTATATAGCATCACCTGCAGTGTCCTGGTATCCTACTGCAGGAGATAGAGGACAGCTGTGTGTGAAGATTTACTCTCTGTCCTATCCTTCTATCCTAGCCCACTGAGCTCTCTCTCTCCCTCCCTCCCTCTCCCCTTCTCTCCCTCCCTCCCTCCCTACTTCCCCCTCTCCCCCTCTCCCTCCCTCCCTCTCCCCTTCACTCCCTACCTCCCTCCCTACTTCCGCCTCTCCCCCTCTCCCTCCCTCCATCTCCACTACCTTCTCTCCCTCCCTCCCTCCCTCCCCCCCTCCTTCCCTCCCTCCCTCCCTCCCTCCCTCCCTCTCCCAGAACCTCTTCATCTCTTCCTGAATTCAGGAATAAACTTGTGCAGAGCAGCAGAGGGGCCTGATCCGTGTTCATGTTCCTCCACTGTGTGAATTACGGTTTCCCGTCTGCAGCTGAACCAGGGAACAAGTCTGAACGGCCATCCATCAGCCACTGTGTCTGCAGCTCTGCGTCCTCCTGAACAATGTGTGACCCTCTCCTAACCCTAACGCTGGGCACACAGAGGGGTCAGGAGAGGGGTGACTTCCATACCATGTTTCCAGCCTACACCGGAAACCCAGTAACACAGCACAGTAAATCATAAAGTGAAACTGAAATAGTTCCACAGAGGTAGTTTAATTTGGTGAGCTGGGAGAGTTGATGGCAACAGTGGTGGGATAAAACTCAACAGCTATAGAGCATTATGCTATCCTCAAGGACATTCAAAATACTTCCTTGGAGGTCAAATCAATCTCAACCAGTACCTGACATCCTGTTGCCAGTTGGATGGATGATTAACTGGTCTGAGCAGTTTCTGGTCTGTTGTCTGAAGAGGCTGGCTGGGTGGCAGAAGTACTGATGCTCTCTCTCTCTGTAATGTCTGGGTTTAGTCTACAACCTGTCCCCCAAACATACCCCCATCTCCTCACTCTACCCCCTGCCTCTCCATATATCTATAAATCAACTCTAACAGACCACACACACACAATCACAAATGCACGCAGACACACGCATGTTCATATATGCACACAAATACACACAGACATATTTGAGCGATTTCTTATGTAACCTTGCTTGAACCTTGCTTAAGGTCCGTCCTCTTTCTCTGTTTTTTCCTTTTATGGGCTCAAAGAAAATGTATCCAAAACCTCTCTTTGCAAAGTAAGCAAAGGCTTTTGGGTAACAGTACTGTAGTGGGTGTGTCATGTATATGTATGATATTGAGGGTGTGCAAGAGGGAGGGAGGGAGGGAGGGAGGGAGGGAGGGAGGAAGGAAGGAAGAGAGAGGAAGAGGAAGAGAGAGAGAATGAAAGGGAGTGGGGGAGAGAGAGAGAGAGAGAGAAGGAGAGGGAGTGGGGAGAGAGAGAGAGAAGGAGAGGGAGTGGGGGAGAGAGAGAGAGAAGGAGAGGGAGTGGAGGAGAGAGAGAGGGGAGAGGGACTGGGGAGAGAGAAAGAGAAGGAAAGGGAGTGGGGGAGAGAGAGAGAGAAGGAGATGGAGTGGGGGAGAGAGAGAGAAGTAAAGGGAGTGGGGGAGAGAGAGAGAGAGAAGGCGAGGGAGTGGGAGAGAGAGAGAGAGAGAGAGAGAGAGAGAGAGAGAGAGAAGGAGAGGGAGTGGGGGGAGAGAGAGGGAAGGAGAGGGAGTGGGGGAGAGAGAGAAGGAGAGGGAGTGGGGAGAGAGAGAGAGACAGACAAAGAGGGGGAGGTAGAGACAGAGAGGTGGAGGTAATGGAGGTAAAGGCTAGCAGGATGTTATCGACATCCTGTCTGAGTGAACTGATGGTAATTGTATGTAGAGACAGCGACCCCCTGGCTTTGACAAGCCCTTAGAGACAACCCCTGACCTTAACCGGGTACAACCCAGCCGTGAGAGAGCTGGGCGAAGGGAGTGTGTGTCTGTGCGTGTGTCAACTTTAGATATCACGTCACATGATCTGCCTGCTATGTACCCATGTCAAGCTATTGTCCAAATCAACAAACTCAATCTCCACATTTCTCTCTGAGCAACATAGACACACCATGTTATTGCTGAAAGAACCCCATATCTACAGCAGGGGGCTGAAATATGTGCCTTGTGTCTGCTCAGCTCATGACAATTGCAATCATTTCTCTGTCCTCATCTCCTTATCTGAGCTCTGCTTGACACACACACACACACACACACACACACACACACACACACACACACACACACACACACACACACACACACACACACACACCCACCCACACACACCCACACACGGTGTGACAGTAAATTATGTCAGACATAGCTGCCCTGCCAGACTCCTATGCATTTTATTCCAGTAGTTTTTAAAGTACACTAACCAATGGTGTTGACACAGAGTTCCCTGGAGTCTGATATTATTTTACCCTCAACACCAGTTATGATGGAGAATACTCAGTTGTACCACAGCCGTCAGTGATGAATTCTCTCCCAATTCTGAATTTGTGGCTTTGATTTACCACACAATGGTGAGCACATTGAGACATTCACGCACATACACAGTGGTGTAAAGTGATTCCCTCTCTCTTTAGGCCCATGTCAACAGATGGGGTCTCTCTCAGTGTGGTGGGACTAGCTGAATCTGACAGGGTGATATAAGGGGAAAAACAGCCAGGCCAGGCTCAGAGAGTGTGTGTGTGTGAGAGAGATTTGACTGAATTAGCCGAGTCTTGCTAAATGCTCTTAACCCCTCACAGGGTGCTGGTTCACATGGAAAAGGTGAGGGGCCGAGGCAGACCGGGTGTCTGGGGGATGGAGGGGGGAGGCAGTCTGATCCATGATGGATGGACAGGACAGAGGAGAAAAGGGAGGGCAGAGGGGGATGATGGGTAGGCAGGTGGGTCTTCCTGCTCTTATACCAGGCTGCAACAATCCCCCTTATTCTCCCAAGACTGCGCAACAGTGAATATCTCACAGACACCGCCTATGTTGACCACACACACTTACGAGAGCACACACAAACACGCTTGCTCACACGCATTCACACAAGCGCACACACACACACAGACATCTGATAACAAAAGTGGTAAAATGATATTGTTGAATATTGCAACAGAAGATTCCTCTTATAGCAGTGTAAATCATTAGTGACAGACAAGGAGTGTACCAACATACATTACCATACACATTATCCCAAGAGATTAATCATACTCATCTTTTTAAGATGAAACGACTCCTCTTTCTGATGGGATAGTGTTCTGAGAGGTTGAGAAAGGGCAGAATCCCCCAGTGTCCAGGTATCACAGCCTGGCATCAGCTTGTTGAGAGCCTCATCCCCACAAACTGCTCTTTTATTACAGGAAATGACCACTGAAACGAGCGTCAATCTGTCTCTTACCCACAGACTGGACAGAATGACGCAGGGGAGGCCAACACAATGTGGGCTGGGAATTTAGAGCACTGAAGCCCCTCTCTTTCTCTGAAGCCCCTGTTTGTGTGTGTGTGTGTGTGTGTGTGTGTGTGTGTGTGTGTGTGTGTGTGTGTGTGTGTGTGTGTGTGTGTGTGTGTGTGTGTGTGAGGCAGGTTCTTTGGCATTTAGTGAACTGACGCTATTACAATTGTTTGATTCACAAGTAATAACGGACATAAGGTGTGGACCAAAAATGAACTTGTGGTTGCTAAGTTGCAAAATGCCTAGTTAAGTCTCATAGTCCTGGTCATCTCTTTTTCTGTTCTCCTCTGTCTATGAACTGATTAAAGGCCCAATGCAGCTGTTTTAAAAAAAAAATCTCAATTTAAAATCATTTCTGGGTAACAATTACGTACCTTACAGTGATTGTTTTCAATTAAAATGGTCAAAAAGAAACAAAAATAACTTCTTAGCACATAGCGATTCATCAAGTAAGAATTTTGCTAGGACTGTCTGGGAGTGGTTTGAGTGGGAGGGGAAAACTGAAGACTAGCTGTTATTGGCAGAGAGGTTTGGAACTCTCTTTCTTATTAATTTACCACCTGGTGACGTCACCAGGCAGGCCAAAACTCCATCCCACCAAAACGGGTGGAAATTTCAGGCAGTCTTTTCGAACAACTCTTGCACTAAAAGGGCATTATGTTATGCTGGTGAATGAGGACCCAAAAGCGACGTAATAGAAACAGAGTCTTTATTCCAGTCTTAAACAAACAATGATTCTCCTGGATATTATCAAAGGTAAATCCAAAACAGGAAACTGAAATCCTCTCGTCAGAAGAGAGGAACGACTGGAGACGCGACCACAGACTGCAGGTCGCTTCAGGAAGGCACAGGCCGTAGCTGACATAGACACCTGCTCACACGCAGCATCTGAAGGCAAAAACACGACAGGGCGGAACAAGGACACAGAACAGCAAACATCAAACAAGAATCCGACAAGGACAGAAGCGGAAGACAGAGGGAGAAATAGGGACTCTAATCAGAGGGTAAAATAGGGGACAGGTGTGAAAGAGTAAATGAGGTAGTTAGGAGAATGGGAAACAGCTGGGAGCAGGAACGGAACGATAGAGAGAGAGAGCGAGAGAGGGAGAGAGGGAGGGGGAGAGAGAGGGATAGAAAGAGGGAAAGAACCTAATAAGACCAGCAGAGGGAAGCACAGGGACAAGACATGATGATCAATGACAAAACATGACAGTACCCCCCCACTCACCGAGCGCCTCCTGGCGCACTCGAGGAGGAACCCTGGCGGCAACGGAGGAAATCATCAATCAACGAACGGTCCAGCACGTCCCGAGATGGAACCCAACTCCTCTCCTCAGGACCGTAACCCTCCCAATCCACTAAGTACTGGTGACCACGTCCCCGAGAACGCATGTCCATGATCTTCCGTACCTTGTAAATAGGTGCGCCCTCGACAAGGACGGGGGGGGGGGGAGGGAAGACGAACGGGGGCGCGAAGAAAAGGCTTGACACAGGAGACATGGAAGACAGGGTGGACGCGACGAAGATGTCGCGGAAGAAGCAGTCGCACAGCGACAGGATTGACGACCTGAGAGACACGGAACGGACCAATGAACCGCGGAGTCAACTTGCGAGAAGCTGTCGTAAGGGGAAGGTTACGAGTGGAAAGCCACACTCTCTGACCGCGACAATACCTAGGGCTCTTAATCCTACGTTTGTTGGCGGCTCTCACAGTCTGCGCCCTGTAACGGCAAAGTGCAGACCTGACCCTCCTCCAGGTGCGCTCACAACGTTGGACAAAAGCCTGAGCGGAGGGAACGCTGGACTCGGCGAGCTGGGACGAGAACAGAGGAGGCTGGTACCCAAGACTACTCTGAAACGGAGATAGCCCGGTAGCAGACGAAGGAAGCGAGTTGTGAGCGTATTCTGCCCAGGGGAGCTGTTCTGCCCAAGACGCAGGGTTTCGAAAAGAAAGGCTGCGTAAAATGCGACCAATCGACTGATTGGCCCTTTCTGCTTGACCGTTAGACTGGGGATGAAACCCGGAAGAGAGACTGACGGAAGCACCAATCAAACGACAGAACTCCCTCCAAAACTGTGACGTGAATTGCGGGCCTCTGTCTGAAACGGCGTCTAACGGGAGGCCATGAATTCTGAACACATTCTCAATGATGATTTGTGCCGTCTCCTTAGCGGAAGGAAGCTTAGCGAGGGGAATGAAATGTGCCGCCTTAGAGAACCTATCGACAACCGTAAGAATCACAGTCTTCCCCGCAGACGAAGGCAGACCGGTAATAAAGTCTAAGGCGATGTGAGACCATGGTCGAGAAGGAATGGGAAGCGGTCTGAGACGACCGGCAGGAGGAGAGTTACCTGACTTAGTCTGCGCGCAGTCCGAACAAGCAGCCACGAAACGGCGCGTGTCACGCTCCTGAGTAGGCCACCAAAACCGCTGGCGAATAGAAGCAAGCGTACCCCGAACGCCGGGGTGGCCAGCTAACTTGGCAGAGTGAGCCCACTGAAGAACAGCCAGACGAGTAGAGACAGGAACGAACAGAAGGTTACTAGGACAAGCGCGCGGCGACGCAGTGTGAGTGAGTGCTTGCTTTACCTGTCTCTCAATTCCCCAGACAGTCAACCCGACAACACGCCCCTCAGGGAGAATCCCCTCGGGGTCGGTAGAAGCCACAGAAGAACTAAAGAGACGGGATAAGGCATCAGGCTTGGTGTTCTTATTTCCCGGGCGATAAGAAATCACGAACTCGAAACGAGCGAAAAACAACGCCCAACGAGCTTGACGTGCATTAAGTCGTTTGGCAGAACGGATGTACTCAAGGTTCTTATGGTCAGTCCAAACGACAAAAGGGACGGTCGCCCCCTCCAACCACTGTCGCCATTCGCCTAGGGCTAAGCGGATGGCGAGCAGTTCGCGGTTACCCACATCATAGTTGCGTTCCGATGGCGATAGGCGATGAGAAAAATAAGCGCAAGGATGGACCTTATCGTCAGACTGGAAGCGCTGGGACAGAATGGCTCCCACGCCCACCTCTGAAGCGTCAACCTCGACAATAAATTGTTTAGTGACGTCAGGAGTAACAAGGATAGGAGCGGATGTAAAACGCTTCTTGAGGAGATCAAAAGCTCCCTGGGCGGAACCGGACCACTTAAAGCACGTCTTGACAGAAGTCAGAGCTGTGAGAGGAGCAGCCACTTGACCGAAATTACGAATGAAACGCCGATAGAAATTAGCGAAACCGAGAAAGCGCTGCAACTCGACACGTGACTTAGGAACGGGCCAATCGCTGACAGCCTGGACCTTAGCGGGATCCATCTGAATGCCTTCAGCGGAAATAACAGAACCGAGAAATGTGACAGAGGAGACATGAAAGGCGCACTTCTCAGCCTTCACGTAGAGACAATTCTCTAAAAGGCGCTGGAGTACACGTCGAACGTGCTGAACATGAATCTCGAGTGACGGTGAAAAAATCAGGATATCGTCAAGGTAAACGAAAACAAAGATGTTCAGCATGTCTCTCAGTACATCATTAACTAATGCCTGAAAGACAGCTGGAGCATTAGCGAGACCGAACGGCAGAACCCGGTATTCAAAATGCCCTAACGGAGTGTTAAACGCCGTTTTCCACTCGTCCCCCTCTCTGATGCGCACGAGATGGTAAGCGTTACGAAGGTCCAACTTAGTAAAGAACCTGGCTCCCTGCAGAATCTCGAAGGCTGACGACATAAGGGGAAGCGGATAACGATTCTTAACCGTTATGTCATTCAACCCTCGATAATCCACGCAGGGGCGCAGAGTACCGTCCTTCTTCTTAACAAAAAAAAACCCCACTCCGGCGGGAGAGGAAGAAGGCACCACGGTACCGGCGTCGAGAGAAACAGACAGATAATCCTCGAGAGCCTTACGTTCGGGAGCCGACAGAGAGTATAGTCTACCCCGAGGAGGAGTGGTCCCCGGAAGGAGATCAATACAACAATCATACGACCGGTGAGGAGGAAGAGAGTTGGCTCTGGACCGACTGAAGACCGTGCGCAGATCATGATATTCCTCCGGCACTCCTGTCAAATCACCAGGTTCCTCCTGAGAAGAGGGGACAGAAGAAACAGGAGGGATAGCAGACATTAAACACTTCACATGACAAGAAACGTTCCAGGATAGGATAGAATTACTAGACCAATTAATAGAAGGATTATGACATACTAGCCAGGGATGACCCAAAACAACAGGTGTAAAAGGTGAACGAAAAATCAAAAAGGAAATGGTCTCACTGTGGTTACCAGATACTGTGAGGGTTAAAGGTAGTGTCTCACATCTGATACTGGGGAGAAGACTACCATCTAAGGCGAACATGGGCGTGGGCTTCCCTAACTGTCTGAGAGGAATGTCATGTTTCCGAGCCCATGCTTCGTCCATAAAACAACCCTCAGCCCCAGAGTCTATCAAGGCACTGCAGGAAGCAGCCGAACCGGTCCAGCGTAGATGGACCGACAAGGTAGTACAGGATCTTGATGGAGAGACCTGAGTAGTAGCGCTCACCAGTAGCCCTCCGCTTACTGATGAGCTCTGGCCTTTTACTGGACATGACATGACAAAATGTCCAGCAGAACCGCAATAGAGGCAAAGGCGGTTGGTGATTCTCCGTTCCCTCTCCTTAGTCGAGATGCGAATACCTCCCAGCTGCATGGGCTCAGTCTCTGAGCCGGTGGGAGGAGATGGTTGAGATGCGGAGAGGGGGAACACCGTTAACGCGAGCTCTCTTCCACGAGCTCGGTGACGAAGATCTACCCGTCGTTCTATGCGGATGGCGAGTGCAATCAAAGAGTCCACGCTGGAAGGAACCTCCCGGGAGAGAATCTCATCCTTAACCTCAGCGTGGAGTCCCTCCAGAAAACGAGCGAGCAACGCCGGCTCGTTCCAGTCACTGGAGGCAGCAAGAGTGCGAAACTCTATAGAGTAATCCGTTATGGATCGATCACCTTGACATAGGGAAGCCAGGGCCCTGGAAGCCTCCTTCCCAAAAACTGAACGATCAAAAACCCGTATCATCTCCTCTTTAAAGTTCTGATAATCGTTAGAACACTCAGCCCTTGCCTCCCAGATAGCTGTGCCCCACTCCCGAGCCCGACCAGTAAGGAGTGATATGACGTAAGCGATCCGAGCTCTCTCTCTTGAGTATGTGTTGGGCTGGAGAGAGAACACAATATCACACTGGGTGAGAAAGGAGCGACACTCAGTGGGTTGCCCAGAGTAACATGGTGGGTTATTAACCCTAGGTTCCGGAGACTCGGAAGACCAGGAAGTAGCTGGTGGCACGAGACGAAGACTCAGAAACTGTCCTGAGAGGTCGGAGACCTGAGCGGCCAGGGTCTCAACGGCATGACGAGCAGCAGACAATTCCTGCTCGTGTCTGCCGAGCATTGCTCCCTGGAACTCGACGGCAGTGTTGCGAGAATCCGTAGTCGCTGGGTCCATTCTTGGTCGGATTCTTCTGTTATGCTGGTGAATGAGGACCCAAAAGCGACGTAATAGAAACAGAGTCTTTATTCCAGTCTTAAACAAACAATGATTCTCCTGGATATTATCAAAGGTAAATCCAAAACAGGAAACTGAAATCCTCTCGTCAGAAGAGAGGAACGACTGGAGACGCGACCACAGACTGCAGGTCGCTTCAGGAAGGCACAGGCCGTAGCTGACATAGACACCTGCTCACACGCAGCATCTGAAGGCAAAAACACGACAGGGCGGAACAAGGACACAGAACAGCAAACATCAAACAAGAATCCGACAAGGACAGAAGCGGAAGACAGAGGGAGAAATAGGGACTCTAATCAGAGGGTAAAATAGGGGACAGGTGTGAAAGAGTAAATGAGGTAGTTAGGAGAATGGGAAACAGCTGGGAGCAGGAACGGAACGATAGAGAGAGAGAGCGAGAGAGGGAGAGAGGGAGGGGGAGAGAGAGGGATAGAAAGAGGGAAAGAACCTAATAAGACCAGCAGAGGGAAGCACAGGGACAAGACATGATGATCAATGACAAAACATGACACATTATCAGCATTTTTACAATTTCACCGTATTATTCCATCCTCAGTGTAGGAATAGATTTATAACACAGGAATCATGTTTTTTACTACACTGGGCCTTTAATACCTTAGAATAGATTCACTGTCTGCATCACACCCCATAACGGTTATTTAGGAAACTCCAATGCTGTGTCACCATGAGTTACATTTTTAGGAATTTAGTGATGACTCATTTGTAAATGAAAACTTAACATTAGAGGTGGATGTGATGAGATATACCCCCATACAGAATGTAAACCTTTTTGAGATTTACTAGGAATTGTTAAATGTAGTCCATTTACGAGACCAGCATTATGCAATCAATCAATCAATCAATTTTATTTTATATAGCCCTTCGTACATCAGCTAATATCTCGAAGTGCTGTACAGAAACCCAGCCTAAAACCCCAAACAGCTAGTAATGCAGGTGTAGAAGCACGGTGGCTAGGAAAAACTCCCTAGAAAGGCCAAAACCTAGGAAGAAACCTAGAGAGGAACCAGGCTATGAGGGGTGGCCAGTCCTCTTCTGGCTGTGCCGGGTGGAGATTATAACAGAACTATGCCAAGATGTTCAAAAATGTTCATAAGTGACAAGCATGGTCAAATAATAATCATGAATAATTTTCAGTTGGCTTTTCATAGCTGATCATTAAGAGTTGAAAAACAACAGGTCTGGGACAGGTGGCGGTTCCATAACCGCAGGCAGAACAGCTGAAACTGGAATAGCAGCAAGGCCAGGCGGACTGGGGACAGCAAGGAGTCACCACGGGCGGCAGTCCCGACGCATGGTCCTAGGGCCCAGGTCCTCCGAGAGAAAGAAAGAGAGAAGGAGAAAATTAGAGAGAGCCAAGATTTTCAAAATGTTCATAAATGACAAGCATGGTCAAATAATAATCAGGAATAAATCTCAGTTGGCTTTTCATAGCCGATCATTAAGAGTTGAAAACAGCAGGTCTGGGACAGGTAGGGGTTCCATAACCGCAGGCAGAACAGTTGAAACTGGAATAGCAGCAAGGCCAGGCGGACTGGGGACAGCAAGGAGTCACCACGGCCGGTAGTCCCGACGTATGGTCCTAGGGCTCAGGTCCTCCGAGAGAAAGAAAGAGAGAAGGAGAAAATTAGAGAGAGCCAAGATTTTCAATATGTTCATAAATGACAAGCATGGTCAAATAATAATCAGGAATAAATCTCAGTTGGCTTTTCATAGCCGATCATTAAGAGTTGAAAACAGCAGGTCTGGGACAGGTAGGGGTTTCGTAACCGCAGGCAGAACAGTTGAAACTGGAATAGCAGCAAGGCCAGGCGGACTGGGGACAGCAAGGTGTCAGCATGCCCGGTAGTCCTGACGTATGGTCCTAGGGCTCAGGTTCTCAGAGAGAAAGAGAGAACGAGAGAATTAGAGAGAGCATACTTAAATTCACACAGGACACTGGATAAGACAGGAGAAGTACTCCAGGTATAACCAACTGACCCTAGCCCCCCGACACATAAACTACTGCAGCATAAATACTGGAGGCTGAGACAGGAGCGGTCAGGAGACACTGTGGCCCCATCCGAAGAAACCCCCGGACAGGGCCAAACAGGAAGGATATAACCCCACCCACTTTGCCAAAGCACAGCCCCCGCACCACTAGAGGGATATCCTCAACCACCAACTTACAATCCTGAGACAAGGCCGAGTATAGCCCACAAAGGTCTCCACCACAGCACAAACCAAGGGGGGGCGCCAACCCAGACAGGAAGATCACGTCAGTAACTCAACCCACTCAAGTGACGCACCCCTCCTAGGGACGGCATGAAAGAGCACCAGCAAGCCAGTGACTCAGCCCCTGTAACAGGGTTAGAGGCAGAGAATCCCAGTGGAGAGAGGGGAACCGGCCTGGCAGAGACAGCAAGGGCGGTTCGTTGCTCCAGAGCCTTTCCGTTCACCTTCACACTCCTGGGCCAGACTACACTCAATCATATGACCTACTGAAGAGATAAGTCTTCAGTAAAGACTTAAAGGTTGAGACCGAGTCTGCGTCTCTCACATGGGTAGGCAGACTGTTCCATAAAAATGGAGATCTATAGGAGAAAGCCCTGCCTCCCGCTGTTTGCTTAGAAATTCTAGGGACAATTAGGAGGCCTGCGTCTTGTGACCGTAGCGTACGTATTGGTATGTACGGCAGGACCAACTCGGAAAGATAGGTAGGAGCAAGCCCATGTAACGCTTTATAGGTTAACAGTAAAACCTTGAAATCAGCCCTTGCCTTAACAGGAAGCCAGTGTAGGGAAGCTAGCACTGGAGTAATATGATCAAATTTCTTGGTTCTAGTCAGGATTCTAGCAGCCGTATTTAGCACTAACTGAAGTTTATTTAGTGCTTTATCCGGGTAGCCGGAAAGTAGAGCATTGCAGTAGTCTAACCTAGAAGTAACAAATGCATGGATTAATTTTTCTGCATCATTTTTGGACAGAAAATTTCTGATTTTTGCAATGTTACGTAGATGGAAAAAAGCTGTCCTTGAAACAGTCTTGATATGTTCGTCAAAAGAGAGATCAGGGTCAAGAGTAACGCCGAGGTCCTTCACAGTTTTATTTGAGACGACTTTACAACCATCAAGATGAATTGTCAGATTTAACAGAAGATCTCTTTGTTTCTTGGGACCTAGAACAAGCATCTCTGTTTTGTCCGAGTTTAAAAGTAGAAAGTTTTCAGCCATCCACTTCCTTATGTCTGAAACACAGGCTTCTAGCGAGGGCAATTTTGGGGCTTCACCATGTTTCATTGAAATGTACAGCTGTGTGTCATCCGCATAGCAGTGAAAGTTAACATTATGTTTTCGAATAACATCCCCAAGAGGTAAAATATATAGTGAAAACAATAGTGGTCCTAAAACGGAACCTTGAGGAACACCGA
Source organism: Salvelinus namaycush (assembly GCF_016432855.1). Lineage (NCBI taxonomy): Eukaryota > Metazoa > Chordata > Actinopteri > Salmoniformes > Salmonidae > Salvelinus > Salvelinus namaycush. Next base: position 16,133,116 of record NC_052336.1, on the reverse strand, counting down.
AATGTACAGTTGATTTGTCAGAGGACAGACCATTCACAGAGACAAACTGATATCTTTCCGACAGGTAAGATCTAAACCAGGCCAGAACTTGTCCGTGTAGACCAATTTGGGTTTCCAGTCTCTCCAAAAGAATGTGGTGATCGATGGTGTCAAAGGCAGCACTAAGGTCTAGTAGCACGAGGACAGATGCAGAGCCTCGGTCTGACGCCATTAAAAGGTCATTTACCACCTTCACAAGTGCAGTCTCAGTGCTATGATGGGGTCTAAAACCAGACTGAAGCATTTCGTATACATTGTTTGTCTTCAGAAAGGCAGTGAGTTGCTGTGCAACAGCTTTTTCTAAAATTTTTGAGAGGAATGGAAAATTCGATATAGGCCGATAGTTTTTTATATTTTCCGGGTCAAGGTTTGGCTTTTTCAAGAGAGGCTTTATCACTGCCACTTTTAGTGAGTTTGGTACACATCCGGTGGATAGAGAGCTGTTTATTATGTTCAACATAGGAGGGCCAAGCACAGGAAGCAGCTCCTTCAGCAGTTTAGTAGGAATAGGATCCAGTATGCAGCTTGAAGGTTTAGAGGCCATGATTATTTTCATCATTGTGTCAAGAGATATAGTACTAAAACACTTAAGTGTCTCTCCCGATCCCAGGCCCTCGCAGAGCTGTGCAGATCCAGGACAGCTAAGCCCTGGAGGAATACGCAGATTCAAAGAGGAGTCCGTAATTTGCTTTCTAATGGTCATGATCTTTTCCTCAAAGAAGTTCATGAATTTATTACTGCTGAAGTGAAAGCCATCCTCTCTTGGGGAATGCTGCTTTTTAGTTAGCTTTGCAACAGTATCAAAAAGAAATTTTGGATTGTTCTTATTTTCCTCGATTAAGTTGGAAAAGTAGGATGATCGAGCAGCAGTGAGGGCTCTTCGGTACTGCACGGTACTGTCTTTCCAAGCTAGTCGGAAGACTTCCAGTTTGGTGTGGCGCCATTTCCGTTCCAATTTCCTGGAAGCTTGCTTCAAAGCTCGGGTATTTTCTGTATACCAGGGAGCTAGTTTCTTATGACAAATGTTTTTCGTTTTTAGGGGTGCAACTGCATCTAGGGTATTGCGCAAGGTTAAATTGAGTTCCTCAGTTAAGTGGTTAACTGATTTTTGTCCTCTGACGTCCTTGGGTAGGCAGAAGGAGTCTGGAAGGGCATCAAGGAATTTTTGTGTTGTCTGAGAATTTATAGCACGACTTTTGATGCTCCTTGGTTGGGGTCTGAGCAGATTATTTGTTGTGATTGCAAACGTAATAAAATGGTGGTCCGATAGTCCAGGATTATGTGGAAAAACATTAAGATCTACAACATTTATTCCATGGGACAAAACTAGGTCCAGAGTATGACTGTGGCAGTGAGTAGGTCCAGAGACATGTTGGACAAAACCCACTGAGTCGATGATGGCTCCGAAAGACTTTTGGAGTGGGTCTGTGGACTTCTCCATGTGAATATTAAAATCACCAAAAATTAGAATATGATCTGCTATGACTACAAGGTCTGATAGGAATTCAGGAAACTCAGAGAGGAACGCTGTATATGGCCCAGGAGGCCTGTAAACAGTAGCTATAAAAAGTGATTGAGTAGGCTGCATAGATTTCATGACTAGAAGCTCAAAAGACGAAAACGCCATTTTTTTTTTTGTAAATTGAAATTTGCTATCGTAAATGTTAGCAACACCTCCGCCTTTGCGGGATGCACGGGGGATATGGTCACTAGTGTAACCAGGAGGTGAGGCCTCATTTAACACAGTAAATTCATCAGGCTTAAGCCATGTTTCAGTCAGGCCAATCACATCAAGATTATGATCAGTGATTAGTTCATTGACTATGACTGCCTTTGAAGTGAGGGATCTAACATTAAGTAACCCTATTTTGAGATGTGAGGTATCACGATCTCTTTCAATAATGGCAGGAATGGAGGAGGTCTTTATCCTAATAAGATTGCTAAGGCGAACACCGCCATGTTTAGTTTTGCCCAACCTAGGTCGAGGCACAGACACAGTCTCAATGGGTATGGCTGAGCTGACTACACTGACTGTGCTATTGGCAGACTCCACTAAGCTGGCAGGTTGGCTAACAGCCTGCTGCCTGGCCTGCACCCTATTTCATTGTGGGGCTAGAGGAGTTAGAGCCCTATCTATGTTGGTAGATAAGATGAGAGCACCCCTCCAGCTAGGATGGAGTCCGTCACTCCTCAGCAGGTCAGGCTTGGTCCTGTTTGTGGGTGAGTCCCAGAAAGAGGGCCAATTATCTACAAATTCTATCTTTTGGGAGGGGCAGAAAACAGTTTTCAACCAGCGATTGAGTGCTGAGACTCTGCTGTAGAGCTCATCACTCCCCCTAACTGGGAGGGGGCCAGAGACAATTACTCGATGCCGACACATCTTTCTAGCTGATTTACACGCTGAAGCTATGTTGCACTTGGTGACCTCTGACTGTTTCATCCTAACATCGTTGGTGCCGACGTGGATAACAATATCTCTATACTCTCTACACTCGCCAGATTTAGCTTTAGCCAGCACCATCTTTAGATTAGCCTTAACGTCGGTAGCCCTGCCCCCTGGTAAACAGTGTATGATCGCTGGGTGATTCGTTTTAAGTCTAATACTGCGGGTAATGGAGTCGCCAATGACTAGGGTTTTCAATTTGTCAGAGCTAATGGTGGGAGCCTTCGGCGTCTCAGACCCCGTAACGGGAGGAGTAGAGACAAGAGAAGACTCAGACTCAGACTCCGACTCGCTACATAATGGGGAAAACCGGTTGAAAGTTTCTGTCGGCTGAATGAGCGACACCGGTTGAGCATTCCAACAGCATTTCCCTCCAGAAGCCATGAGAAAGTGCAACATTAACACAGAAAGACAGGACTCATTGTGTATTTCATTGAGTTACTCAACAGCACTCTGCTTCAGTGTTACTCTGCTGTCCATGACTATTCAATGATCTGGCATTAAATAGCGGATGAGGTTAAAGAAATGTTTACTCACACGCCTCCCAGTTGCTGGCAGCTGTCCAGTGGACTGGGTCCTAGGCGAGGCCCTGGTCTGGGCCCGGCCTAGCCTGGATCCTCTAGCCCTGATTACAATGCTGTCAGAGGAAGACAGATGAACAGAGCCACTTGGACTTACTATGTTTAGCCACAGCGTGCAGGGCTGTATTCTCCTCTTATATATATATATATATATATATATATATATATATATATATATATATATATATATGTGTGTAAGAAAGAAAGAAAGAAAGAAAGAAAGAAAGAAAGAAAGAAAGAAAGAAAGAAAGAAAGAAAGAGAGAGAGAGAGAGAGAAAGAAAGGAGAGAGAAAGGAAAGAGAGAGAGAGAGAGAAAGGAGAGAGAGAGAAAGGAGAGAGAGAGAGAAAGGGGAGAGAGAGAGAGAGAGAGAGAGAGAGAGAGAGAGAAAGGAGAGAGAGAGAGGGAGAGAAAGGAGAGAGAGGGAGAAAGGAGATCGAGAGAGAAAGGAGAGACAGAGAGAAAGAGAGAGAGGGAAAGGAGAGAGAGAGAGAAAGGAGAGAGAGAGAAAGGAGAGAGAGAGAAAGGAGAGAGAGAGAGAAAGGAGAGAGAGAGAGAAAGGAGAGAGAGAGAGAAAGGAGAGAGAGAGAGAAAGGAGAGAGAGAGAAAGGAGAGAGAGAGAAAGGAGAGAGAGAGAGAAAGGAGAGAGAGAAAGGAGAGAGAGAGAGAGAGGGAGAGAAAGGAGAGAAAGGAGATCGAGAGAGAAAGGAGAGCAAGAGCGAAAGAGAGAGAATGAGTACACTGCATAAAGACGTGAAGAAAGTCATGTAAGTCGTCACATATACAAAATTATTCTTGGAACATCAAGTCAACTACAGAATTGTGTTACTCTACTACTCTTTATTTTGTAACCACTTGAACACACACATCACACACACACACACACACACACACCCACACACACACACACATATACACACACAGGACCCTTACAGACACAGACGCACAGCGTTGACAGTGACACCAGTGAATAATGACCACTTGTCTGCTTGTCCACAGTGATAGTCTCTCTCGTATCTTCACTCCATGTCACAGACACTGTCATCTGTCACTAGAGAAGAAGACAAAGCAACATTTACCCTGGCCTCCCTCCATCATTCACCTCATTCTCCTCTCCTCCTCCCCCTCCCATGGCAGTGTTGGTTTAACCCTGGTGGGCAGCAGGCAGGCAGGGTGGGTGGACGCCACACAGACACTATAATGTGATTTATGGTCAGCTCTCAGTGTGGGGAGGAGATGACCACTCTGATCTGACCTACTGTGTTATCATCACTATGGCTGTATGGGACTGGATTGGACAGGCTGCCACATCAACAAACACACTACACTTAGAGTCTACAGTCTGCACACACAGCATACTGAGAGAGCACGCTTACTCACCTCTCAGACACTAAGGGCAACAAGGTCACAATACTTTGAGCACGATTCATCTTAGGACAAAACTTCCCCTTTTACAAAATTCCGGTTCTTCCAGACTTACAATAAAAAGTATTAAAACTCTTCAAAATCTCTATCTGCAGCATTTCCAACTGGAGACGTGTGCATACGCTGTCTATAGAGCAATGCAGACTATCTCCAGCAGGGGGGGGGCCTTACCAATGCAATCAGACAGAAGGGAGACAGTAAGAGGACCTGGTAGACCTGCACCACACCACTCATCACATTCTCCGACTAGAGCACTGGGTCTCAACTGGTTTTGCCTCAGGACCCAAATTGAACCAGGTTGTCTCAGTCGCGACACAATATTCGAATTGCAGGAAAACTTTTTTTTGATGCTAAATATATTGCAATTATATGACAAGGAAACAACATTCCCACCTCTTTCATTGTCAATAATAAAACGTTTCCCATATTCTTGATGAAGAATGTTAAACTCACTGGTTTGCATCGTTGCTAATAGCTCTATATTGAAAATAATGTGATATCATTTTTTTAATGAGATTAAATGATTTAACAATTTAAATTCATAATTTCTACACACGTTCTACCTGGTTTAAGTAATTTAAGTTCAGACGGGAGTTTTTTTCTCTAATATATATATATTTTTTTAAAGTATTTTTTTAATCTTTAAATGTTTTTACTCAGACACCAGCAACCCATTCCAAACTTCCCGCGACCCAAATGTGGGTCTTGACCCACCAGTTGAAAAATCGCTGGACAAGAAGACTGAGGTACAAAACCGTTATATTCTATGGATAATATTTTGAATCTTAGAAAATTGAGAATAAAATCATGTGTAACACAGCTTTAGGGGCTCACAGGACACGAACACTTACAGACCACTGGAACAAAGAACAATGGCATTTAAAATTCTTATTCTTTTACATGAATAGCTGCAAAGACCACCGTTAATACAACCTCAGTGGAGACATACTGTATACCTGGTGCTTTAAGTTCAAACCAGAATAAAGATTTTTTTTAATTCACAGAGTTCACCGCTGAACATCTTTGAAAACAAAAATGCAGTTGGGATCTGGGCAATATAAACAGGGATCTATTTCTGTAGCTGTGACACACAGTGGTTTCTCTGGAAAAGGAACACCAAGAGTAACATCCCAACAAAGGAGGCCACACAGGCACTGGTGGTTAGGACAACTGGGAATGTCATCCCTTCCCTCTAGACCCATACACACTGGGAGGCAGAGAGGGATGGAGGGGTAGAGGAGAGAGGGAGAGATGGAAAGGGAGAAAGTAAGCGAGAGAGGAAGAAGGAGAAAAAGAGGGAGAGGGATGGTTGAGGGGAGGGAGGGAGAGTGATGGAGGGGAGAGAGGCAGAGAGAGTTTGAGTAGAAAGAGAGAGAAGCGGGGGAAAGAAAGGAGTTAGCAAGAGAGAGAGAGAGAGAGAGGGATAGAGAGTTGCAGATGTGAAGGAGACAGCAAGGGAAAGATAGAGGGGGAGAGGGAGAGGAGGGAGAGATATAGGGGGAGAGGAGGGAGAGATAGAGGGGGAGAGATAGAGGGGGAGAGATATAGGGGGAGAGGAGGGAGAGATAGAGGGGGAGAGATAGAGGGGGAGAGATAGAGGAGCAGAGGAAGGAGAGACATAGGGGGAGAGATAGAGGGGGAGAGGAGGGAGAGATAGAGGGGGAGAGATAGAGGGGGAGAGATAGAGGGGGAGAGATAGAGGGGGAGAGATAGAGGGGGAGAGATAGAGGGGGGGAGATAGAGGGATGTTAGGACAGGGAGTGCATCAGACCATCCCAGTAAAGTCACCCTGACATGCAGAGAGAGACCAGATAGAACTCTCCCCCTCATAAACTCAGCAACCAGAGCTCAGTTTAACCTGGCAAGTGTCCCTGCACAAAAACAAGTACAAGTGAATGTGAACTACAGTACTTACCCAAATGTCTGCAAGCAGAGAGACATTGCAAAGAGATAAAAGCAGGGTGTACTTAAAAAAAAGAAAGTTTTTTAGCTTTCATTCATCCATTTATGTACATATCAAATAACATGCACACTGACATGTTTGGGCATAGGGCTTCATCAGTCCGTGGGGGTAGGGACATAGCCACCAAGCAGCCTGGATCAGACAGGAGACAGAGGGAGGCCAGACAAGACCCGCTCTCCCCTCTCCTCCCAGACAAACCCTAGCCCACCCAATTTACCCCATCAATCAAAGGATTAGGCACCAAACACTCCCATCCCCTCCCTTAATCCAAACAACAACATACACACGAAGACACACACGGACACACACATATCACTGATTCTACCTCAATCTACTTCCTCCCATTTCCAGTCTACCCCTCCACCTAACAAGCCCTGTTTAGGATGGGTCACTATCAGCATAGCAATCTCTGATATGTTTGGAGATGCTCTGACTCATGTGCGGGTCACAGTAGTCATGCTCAACAGATGTGACTAATGCTAAACATAGTGTTCTTTATGAGAAATGACCGTCTCAGAGACAGTATCACTGGCATCTTAGTAACACACTGTGTCTGTGGGCAGCGATTTTGTGTGTGTGCAGCATGTGTGTGTGTGGATTTCGATCCAACCAATCGCTGTTGTTCCTCTGATGATATCTGTTGACAGTCAAGTAGAAAAGTTTACAGATAAATATTCAGTTTACTAGTTTGTTTTTGGACAGTGTTCTCAGTGCAGCGTTCACACAATGAAGCAGTACCAACACACATGGGAAGGTGCATGAGAGGACATCGTCATCCTCCTCACCACCTACGTAGTTGTGTGGGAGCAGGAAGATAAATGAGAGATGACTCGTGTAAAGTGTGTGTGGGGGTAGGAATGGGCTGGGGAGGGTCAGTCGGTCCTCAGGGGATGTATCGTCTAGTCTAGTGTGTGTGTGTGTGTGTGTGTGTGTGTGTGTGCGCGTGTGTCTCGTAGTCCAGTAGTTCCCAACCAGAGGGGGTACTTGGCCTATCCACAGGGGGTACGTGAGTAGATTCATGAGACCATAGGCCTACTGGTCAAATGCACATGAGAGGGTACTTCAGGGGTACTCCGGGCAAAGCAGAATTCAGTTTGTGGTACAGTAACTGAATAAGGTTGGGAATTACTGGCCTAGTTTATGCCAGTCAGTAGATTTCACTGTTCTGCTTTGCTTGTCTCTAGACTTCTGCCTTCTGTTTTTTTTAACTTGGGTTCTTTACAAAGGACCAGTCCCTTACATTACAACTGTATCAAAGTACATTACAACTGTATCATTACAACTGTATCAAAGTACTTTACAACTGTATCATTACAACTGTATCAAAGTACTTTACAACTGTATCATTACAACTGTATCAAAGTACATTACAACTGTATCATTACAACTGTTTCAAAGTACTTTACAACTGTATCATTACAACTGTATCAAAGTACATTACAACTGTATCATTACAACTGTATCAAAGTACTTTACAACTGTATCATTACAACTGTATCAAAGTACATTACAACTGTATCATTACAACTGTTTCAAAGTACTTTACAACTGTATCATTACAACTGTATCAAAGTACTTTACAACTGTATCATTACAACTGTATCAAAGTACATTACAACTGTATCATTACAACTGTATCAAAGTACTTTACAACTGTATCATTACAACTGTATCAAAGTACATTACAACTGTATCATTACAACTGTATCAAAGTACTTTACAACTGTATCATTACAACTGTATCAAAGTACATTACAACTGTATTTACTTTTTTTATCCTTTATTTAACTAGGTAAGTCAGTTAAGAACAAATTCTTATTTACAATGACGGCCTACCCTGGACGTCACTGAGCCAATTGTGCGCCGCCCTATGGGACTCCCAATCACAGCCGGATGTGATGCAGCCCACTTGCACTGAGATGCAGTGTCTTAGACCACTGCACCACTCGGGAGCCCAGGAAGGTATCCTGACCGTCTCGCTGGTGTCACTGCGTAATGACACTGACGATGACTAACAACCTACAATGGCGTCACCAGATCTAAAATAGAAGCATGGCGGCCATTTTTCAGGAAGGTTAACAATGACAGGATCCTAAACCCTGATGTCATCTCTCAGCGCCACAGCGTGCCATAATTCCACCGTGACGACATTTAGCAACAACACCATCATCCATCAACACCCTATCTGGAGAGAGAGGGCTGCTGTTGTACAGTGTTACAGACTGATACAGACAGCGATAAGGTCCTGATCCCTGATATCCTGGACAAGATGTCTGACACGGAGTGTTCTCTTTTAAAGAGACAGTGGTGGAGGTGTTGGCAGGGGTAAAATGAGGTAACACATCCCTCCTCTCCTCTCCTCCTCCTCATGCTTCTGGTTTATTTCCATACTGCTTCGCTAGGTTCGAGTGTGACGCACATTTGAAATAGCTGGGAAAATAATCAGCCCTTTTATTACGGTGGTGTCATCAGAAGCAGAAAAGCCACAGTAAGTGACCGTTTAGTTTCTCCTGCCTGGCCTGGTGTAGTCTGGCTGACACCAAACTCAACGTCTTCATGACTTCAGAGTCTGGCAAGGCTGCTTGATGTTATAGGCATGATGCATCCATAATGAAGGGGAGTATGCTTTTTGCTGATTGGTTCTCTTCTGTGTCTTTCTCACTCAAACACCCACATGGACAACCACACACAGCCCTCGAGCCCCGCCCACTTCCAATACAACTGTTGGATTTTCTAATCAAGACAACGTGAGGTCTCAACTCCCCAGAAAAAGAAGAAAATGTTTCAGAAAACCAATCAAAGCTCAGCACATTTCTGTGTGAATGCTGCATTTCCAACAGACTCCTGTCCAGACCAGTGTGTCACCGCTCGCCCTCGTGTCAGCCAGGCTAGGCCTTGTCTGGTCTTGTCTGATAGGGGCCTCCAGGGCCATGATTCAAACACCCGAACATGAGAGCCAAGGGGGCCACCAGGACTGTAGAACCACCACAGACCTACAGCCCAGGGGCCAACAGGACAGTAGAACCACTACAGACCTACAGCCCAGCGGCCAGCCAAGAGCATACTGGATATTAGGGTGGGGTACATTCTGATTCACTTCAGACTTTTCATGAAGTGAATTTAAAATGTAATACACCATAAAAAAATAGATAATAAAATAATGGTCAATCATTGGAGAGAACTTTAATTGAGCCCTATTCTGCTGAGAGCAATATGTGAGGGAGAAAAACTAAGCCGACTACTGCCACTTCATTAACTAGCCAAGCTGTTATATCCCTGACTTAACAGGTTCAATGCCTAATGTCATTTATAAGCAAATGAAAACAATTTAATGCAGAGTCATCTTTACAGTTGTCCTGTGTGTGTGTGCGTGTGTCTGTCACACACTGGGCTAATGTAAGCTGGAGAAATACAGGACCTGTACACACAGAAGCAGAGCGCACAAACAAAACACACACACACACACACAGATACACCATCATGCACACACACATTTCCACACACACACAAGACATCGACTACACAGTTCCACAAGCAGTAGAACTGTAGATCCAGGAGCTGAGATGGGATGTTTGTTTGGATTGTCTGTGTTCATCCATTGCAGTAAGTAGAAGACACAGTTAGAGACCAGCTAAACTGATGCTGAGGACATCTGGGCCATAGAGCCATAGTCATATGCTTCAGAGAAAGACAGGATACGGTATACAGTTTCTCTCTCAACCTATGTGTAGGTAGCTGGAGGAAGGTAACATGTCTTGACCCAATCTTCTCCTTTTCCCCTATTATTCTCAAGAACTACAGTTGAAGTCAGAAGTTTACATACACCTTAAACAGTTTTTCACAATTCCTGACATTTAATCCTAGTAAAAATTCCCTGTCTTAGGTCAGTTAGGATCACCACCTTATTTTAAGAATGTGAAATGTCAAAATAATAGTAGAGAGAATGATTTATTTCAGCTTTTATTTCTTCACATTCCCAGTGGGTCAGAAGTTTACATACACTCAATTAGTATTTGGTAGCATTGCCTTTAAATGATTTAACTTGGGTCAAATGTTTCGGGTAGCCTTCCACAAGCTTCCCACAATAAGTTGGGTGAATTTTGACCCATTCCTCCTGACAGAGCTGGTGTAACTGAGTCAGGTTTGTAGGCCTCCTTGCTCGCTAACGCTTTTTCAGTTCTGCCAACACATTTTCTATAGGATTGAGGTCAGGGCTTTGTGATGGCCACTCCAATACCTTTGTTGTCCTTAAGCCATTTTGCCACAACTTTGGAAGTATGCATGGGGTCATTGTCCATTTGGAAGACCCATTTGCGACCAAGCTTTAACTTCCTGACTGATGTCTTGAAATGGTGCTTCAATATATCCACATAATTTTCCTTCCTCTTGATGCTGTAACGGCTGTCATATTCTTCCTCCTCCTCGGACGAGGAGAGGCGAGAAGGATCGGACCAATATGCGGAGTGGTTAGTGCTCATGATGATTTATTATAACGAACCCTGAACACTGAAATACAAAACAACTAAACGAAGTGCAGAAACCTATACAGTACCGTGTGGTGAAAACACTAACACGGAATCAGACAAACTAGACACACAACATAGAATTCCCACCCAGCTCACGTCCTGACCAACACTAAAACAAGCACAACACATAAGAACTCTGGTCAGGACGTTACAGTACCCCCCTCCTGAGGTGCGGACTCCGAACGCAACCCTAAAACTCAAGAGGAGGGTCTGGGTGGGCATCTGTCCGCGGTGGCGGCTCCGGCGCAGGATGAGGACACCACTCCACCATTGTCTTTGTCCCCCTCCTTAGCGTCCTTTGAGTGGCGACCCTCGCCCCCGACCCTGGTCTAGGAACCTTCACCAAGGTCCCCCCTAGATAGAGGAGACAGCTCAGGACAGAGAGGTAGCTCAGGACAGAGAGGTAGCTCAGGACAGAGAGGTAGCTCAGGACAGAGGGGCCACTCAGGACAGCGGGGCAACTCCGGACTGAAGGGCAGCTCCGGACAGAGAGGCAGCTCTGGACTGAAGGGCAGCTCCGGACTAATGGCAGCTCCGGGCTGAGGGGCAGCTCATGACTGGAGGGCAGCTCAGGACTGGAAGGCAGCTCATGACTGGAGGGCAGCTCATGACTGGAGGGCAGCTCATGACTGGAGGGCAGCTCATGACTGGAAGGCGGCTCATGACTGGAGGGCGGCTCATGACTGGAGGGCGGCTCTGGCAGCTCCTGACTGGCTGACGGCTCTTGCTGCTCATGGCTGGCTGACGGCTCTTGCTGCTCATGGCTGGCTGACGGCTCTTGCTGCTCATGGCTGGTCAGCTCTGGCGGATCCTGGCTGGCTGGCTCTGGCGGATCCTGGCTGGCTGGCTCTGGCGGATCCTGGCTGGCTGACGGCACTGGCTGCTCCTGTCTGGCGGACGGCACTGGCTGCTCCTGTCTGGCGGACGGCACTGGCTGCTCCTGTCTGGCGGACGGCACTGACTGCTCCTGTCTGGCGGACGGCACTGGCTGCTCCTGTCTGGCAGACGGCTCTAGCGGCTCGGGACAGACGGGCAGCTCTGACGGCTCGGGACAGACGGACAGCTCTGACGGCTCGGGACAGACGGGCAGCTCTGACGGCTCGGGACAGACGGGCAGCTCTGACGGCTCGGGACAGACGGGCAGCTCTGACGGCTCGGGACAGACGGGCAGCTCTGACGGCTCGGGACAGACGGGCAGCTCTGACGGCTCGGGACAGACGGACAGCTCTGACGGCTCGGGACAGACGGGCAGCTCTGACGGCTCAGGACAGACGGGCAGCTCTGACGGCTCGGGACAGACGGGCAGCTCAGACAGCGCTGGGCAGGCAGACAGCTCAGACAGCGCTGGGCAGGCAGGCAGCTCAGACAGTGCTGGGCAGGTGTGAGCAACTGGAGAGAGAACCCGGAGAGACAGCCTGGTACGGGGGGCTGCCACCGGAGGACTGGTACGTGGAGGTGGCACCGGAATTACCGGACCGTGAAGGAGGACACGCGCTCTTGAGCACCGAGCCCGCCCAACCTTACCAGGTTGAATGGTCCCCGTAGCCCTGCCAGTGCGGCGAGGTGGAATAGCCCGCACTGGGCTATGCTGGCGAACCGGGGACACCCTTTGTAAGGCTGGTGCCATGTACGCCGGCCCGAGGAGACGCACTGGAGGCCAGATGCGTTGGGCCGGCTTCATGACACCCGGCTCGATGCCCAACCTAGCCCTACCAGTGCGGCGAGGTGGAATAGCCCGCACTGGGCTAAGCAGGCGTACTGGGGACACCGTGCGCTCCATCGCATAACACGGTGTCTGACCAGTACGACGCCCTCTCACTCCACGGTAAGCACGGGGAGTTGGCTCAGGTATCCTACCCGGCTTTGCCACACTCCGCGTGTGCCCCCCCCCCCCCAATAAATTTTTGGGTCTGACTCTCGGGCTTCCGTGCTAGCCGCGTACCTTCATACCGCCGGTTCCTCTCTCCGGTTGCCTCTGCTCTCCGAGCTGCCTCCAGCTGTAACCATGGGAGGCGATCCTTTCCAGCCAGGATCTCCTCCCATGTGTAGCAACCCTTGCCGTCCAAAACGTCCTCCCATGTCCAATTCTCCTTTTTGCGCTGCTGCTGCTGCTGTCCTTTTCCACTCCGCTTGGTCCTTTGGTGGTGGGTGTTTCTGTAACGGCTGTCATATTCTTCCTCCTCCTCGGACGAGGAGAGGCGAGAAGGATCGGACCAATATGCGGAGTGGTTAGTGCTCATGATGATTTATTATAACGAACCCTGAACACTGAAATACAAAACAACTAAACGAAGTGCAGAAACCTATACAGTACCGTGTGGTGAAAACACTAACACGGAAACAGACAAACTAGACACACAACATAGAATTCCCACCCAGCTCACGTCCTGACCAACACTAAAACAAGCACAACACATAAGAACTCTGGTCAGGACGTTACAGATGCCATCTATTTTGTGAAGTGCACCAGTCCCTCCTGCAGCAAAGCACCCCCACAACATGATGCTGCCACCCCCATGCTTCACGGTTGGGAGGGTGTTCTTCAGCTTGCAAGCTTCCCCCTTTTTCCTCCAAACATAACGATGGTCATTATGGCCAAACAGTTATATGTTTGTTTCATCAGACCAGAGGACATTTCTCCAAAAAGAACGATCTTTGTCCTCATGTGCAGTTGCAAACCGTAGTCTGGCTTTTTTAAGGCGGTTATGGAGCAGTGGCTTCTTCCTTTCTGAGCGGCCTTTCAGGTTATGTCGATATAGGACTCATTTTACTGTGGATATAGATATTTTTCTACCGGTTTCCTCCAGCATCTTCACAAGGTCCTTTGCTGTTGTTCTGGGATTGATTTGCACTTTTCGCACCAAAGTACGTTCCTCTCTAGGAGACAGAACGCTTCTCCTTCCTGCGCTGTATGACAGCTGCGTGGTCCCATGGTGTTTATACTTGCATATTATTGTTTGTACAGATGAACGTGGTACCTTCAGGCATTTGGAAATTGCTCCCAAGGATGAATCAGACTTGTGGTCTACGATTTCTGTCTTGGCTGATTTCTTTTGATTTTCCCATGATGTCAAGCAAAGAGGCACTGAGTTTGAAGGTAGGCCTTGAAATACATCCACAGGTACACCTCCAATTGACTCAAATGATGTCAATTAGCCTATCAGAAGCTTCTAAAGCCATGACATAATTTTCTGGAATTTTCCAAGCTGTTTAAAGGCACAGTCAACTTAGTGTATGTAAACTTCTGACCCACTGGAATTGTGATACAGTGAATTATAAGTGAAATAATCTGTCTGTAATCAATTGTTGGAAAAAATAAGTTGTGTCATGCACAAAGTAGATGTCTTAACCGACTTGCCAAAACTATAGTTTGTTAACAAGAAATTTGTGGAGTGGTTGAAAAATGTGTTTTAATGACTTCAACCTAAGTGTATGTAAACTTCTGACTTCAACTGTATGTAGGCCCATAGCCATATTTTCAGAATATAAAATCCATGGCTCTGTGTAGGCCAATCCCTCTTTGACTCTCACTTTATCACCATCCTCTCCATTGCTCCTTACCTTCTGACCTCCACTGTTCCCTTTCTCTCCTCTCATCCTCCCTTTCCCTC